>NW_017670685.1:178475-248516 GCF_001879085.1 Nicotiana attenuata
TTTATTAAAAATATTTTAGAAATTCGGGACATGCCATTTAGCAAATTTTCATGGCTTCCCGCAAAGTTAATAAGACGCTAGCCACTTTAGGCGCGCTTTTAATAATTTTACCTTCTTAAATACGGGTGTGCATTTCATGCGACCCAAATCCAAATCCCAAAACGTTGAATAAGAGGTGTCGAGGATCCGGGTGCATTTCATGTGACGTGATCCAAAAACACGCTCTTAAACGGCGTTCACTTTCATAAAAAACTAATTAAAAGCGTTTAAACAAATTTATAAAATTGCACTATAGGTTTGAACATGTATAAAAACCTGATATTAAGCCATTTATAGTAATTTAAGCGACCGTGCTAGAACCACGGGATCCGGGGGTGCCTAACACCTTCCCCCGGGTCAACAGAATTCCTTATTCAGAATTCTGGTTCGCAGACTCCAATTGGGAAGTCGAAATTTTCCTCGATTTGGGATTCAAATTAAACCGGTGACTTGGGACACCAAAAGCCAATCTTATCCCAAGTGGCGACTCTAAAAATAAATAAATAATCCAATTTCGAATAATGTCACTTTAAATGGGAAAACTCCCTTATACGTTATCCTTCGGGGTAGGTGTGTAAAAAAGGAGGTGTGACAGCAGTTATTGATGTAAGATAAAATATATAGCAGTTCCCCCTTAGGTTATGTGACTAAATGATTACCCCCTGATTGTTAATAGTATGACATGATTTTGTATGGTATAGAAAGTTTGGGGTTAGATATTCCAATTTTGTTTAAGACAGATGAATTCCCTAAACGTGATAAATGCACATAGTTTAGGGGGAAAAAAGGATAGTATGCAACCGCAGAATAAGGTCGGAAGGTGAGGGATTTTAGGAATAATCTTCTGTTTCACTTTAGTTATCCATGGCAGACCAATATTCAGTCAATGCGGTAGTCATTCAGTTCAGTATTTCAACAGTTCAATAATCATGTATTCATTCAGTTTAGTATACAAGTTTTGACGACAGTTCACGTTTCCACCATACCCGTTTAAGGTCCGGAGTTAGCAGAAGTTACAGTCAGGACAATCATTCGAGGACAAATGATCCCAAGGGGGAGATAATTTAATACCCCGTACATTCGGACTAGGTGTGGATATGCTAAATGGGTATTAATTTGATATTTTAGACAAATGAATTCCTAGAGGGATGATTATTGGTGAAAATCATTGTTTTGGAATCAAGATGCAGAGTGAGGTGCATAAGATTCGACAAAATCGACGAAGTTTACAAGAGGTCCGTCTTCCAGCAGCGGTTAGTGAAAATCTGTATGGTATTTGGGAAAACTGAAAAGATGAAAGTTGTAGGTCTTTAAAATAGATTTCCAACGATATATTGTGGATCCCAAACGGAGCTCTGTGCAAAACGTTAGGCCCGTTTTACAGAATAGTGCGCAACCACCACGCCCCGATCGCGCCCGGACCGCGACCGCGGTCATGAGGCTGTGGTCCTGTTGTTTATCGCGGTCGGGACCGCGGTCAGGCCTACAGGGGCGCGGTAGAGGACTTGGGGATTCATTTTTTAAGCACTATTTCGTCCCCCACAGCCCCAAAACATAAAAACTTGCTCTAGAAAGGAAAGCTCTCAAAAACCTAACTCCTTAAGGGTCCCTCCACCACCCAAGGTAAGTTGTAATGGTGATTGTAAGTTAATTTTAATTTTCCAACAACTTATTAACATTAGTAAACCCTCCATATCATTAGATATTCGATAGGGATATCATTGTTGAGAGAAGGAACCCTAGAACTCGAATTCAAGGGGATTGAACTTCAAAAAGGTAGTGTGTTCACCCTCTAATTGATTCTAGCATTGGATTAATAATTATAGACTCTAGTTCATGACATATGAGTTGATGGGTTTGATAGAAAAGTATGAACGATTATAGGTTTGGGGTGTTGATTGTTGATTATTGGTTATGGGTGTTGTTTACCTTATGGGTGATAAAGAATGATGTTGATTATAACCATTTGAGATTTTAGAATTTATCTAGCAGCAAGAGAATGGGTTATGGGGTGTAGAGACACCATTAATAAGGACTATGAAGTTTTATGCCACCAAGTGTTTGAGAAAATGCCTAAGTAACCAAAATGTGAGAATTATTGCTAATTGGAATCACTTTGATTTGTATTGATATAGATTAAAGTTAAGGGTTGCAGAACGTTGTATTATGCTCAAGAGCAGGAAGTTAAGGTATGTGAGGCTAACTCTCTATGTTTGGGAATGTCAATGATTCTCCCTGCACTACGTTTCTTTTAAGACGTTACTAATTGCCTCAGAAATATAGTTTTGCCTAGTTCCTTGAATAGTTGTAGGACTTCTATTCTTTAGCTTCATAACTCGTTCATGACTTTCGTTCTGAACGTTCTGAGCTCAGTGCGTATTCAATGTGGACTTGGGTTTGATTCCCCGAGTCTTAGTATAGATTACTCAGTATGCCATAAATAGTTGAAGTTTCAGTGTTCATAATCAGTTCAAGAATACATGTCTCAGTCTAGTCCTATTCAGTGATCCAGTATTCCAGCTCAGTGTGATTCAGTATTTCACTATCATGTATTGCAGTATGATTCTTAGTTCCTGATTTTAAATCCCTAAATGTTGAACACCTATGTTTGGGCCTGAGGTCGTAGTTTATGCTTTATGCATGTTTGGGCCTGAGGCCGTAGTTTGTGCTTTATGCATGAGGCCGTAGTTATGTATACGTATACCTGGGACTGAGGCCGTAGCTTGTGCACATATATATTAGGCCCGAGGCTGTAGCTTATTCAGATAAACAGGTTGTTCATCATTCAGAAGAGGGAGTATTCATATCCTTACTTCCTTTGTTCAGTTCAGTTATCGGTTATCATTTCAGTTACCAGTTATCAATTATCAGTTATCGGTTCAGTTATCAGTTATCATTTTAGTTATCAGTTATTAGTTATCGATTGTCGCTTCAGTTTCTATTTCAATAGTTATCATTTCAGTATCAATTATCAATTCTTAGGTATCAGCTCAGTTTTAGTTTCAGTATTTATAATTCTTTCTTTCAGTTGCTTTACATTCCAGTGCAATTCAAATGTACTGACGTCCCTTTTCTCCAGGGCCTACATCTCATGATGCAGGAAATTATTTACAGGTTGATGATTCAGAGCGCTAGGATTCTCGTACCATCTATTTGGTGATCCCTAGTTCTTTCGGGGCATTATCATTACCTTACAGTCTTCAGTATTTTCAGATAGTCAGTGTTTTCAGTACTTCTTTAGAGGCTTCATAGACTAGAGTAACAGCTAGAAAGAGTCGCAAGTTTTTCATATTAAGCCATGTGGGCTACAAATATATTTCAGAATTGTATTAGTATTTCCGCACTTTGATTTATATCATCCAGACTTTCAGTACATCATCATGTGTTTGTTTATCTTCCGCATTCAGTATGTTATGATATTACATGTTGTTCAGCCAGCCAGTTGGTTTGCTCGCTCGCATGTAGCCAGGCACCGGGTTTCATGTTACGTCAAGGCCCAGGTTCGGGGCGTGACAAAGCTTGGTATCAGAGCACTAGGTTCAAGAGTCTTAGGGTGTATATGAAGCCGTGTCCAGTGGAGTTTCCTTTATATGTGTGTGCCGCCCACTCATATAAACGGTTAACTACCAAGACATCCAGGATTGTCTCATTTTTTTCTACTCTAGATCGTGCCACGAAGCTTAGAGAAATAGTTAACCTTCTCTTCCTATCGAATTCCAAACGTATTGGATGCCCAAGCGACGCGCAGGAGAAACCTAAGGTCCTAGATAGGATAATTCCCTATTGGGGTATAATCATGGAGTACAGGTTGGTAAATATGAGACTTGAGAGAATGTTAAAACTGGGATGCAATGGATAGTAGTACAGATTAGAGCATAACCTTATCAGAAAGTACAAAAGCAATTATCATGTCTTATGGTTATCAGGTTACTCAGTTACCAGTTATACGGTCTTTCAATTAGCAAGTTGTCGTTATTCAGTACTCCAGTATTCAGTTATATGTTTACCAAATATCTAATTTTCGGTGTATCAGAATCCTCGCGACTGGTGAGTGTACAATGATGCCTATGGGTGCTAAAAGAAAATATAAGTAACAGTGATCATAGCGAAATCTTCCCATATTTTAGGTCCGGATTAAGACCAAGACTCACCGGAGGGCACGGGAAGTGATTTATCAGATGATGGTATACTTTGAAAGATAAGTTTGTGCGTGGTAGTGTATTCGTATGTGTGTTACCTCCTAGAACAACTTCATTTAATTTTGGAAATGGAGCCACAAGTTGGATGATGATAGTTCAGATGTCAGACCCTAAAATTGGTCACTATAGTTTGGACAGAAAAGAGCCTAAGGGTAAAATACCTAGGAGTCAAAAACGATTGTTATTATTAGAGATGTATTTTTCGTAGAACTCATGCAAATGACTAGAAGATATGATGTATGCAATGAGAACCAAGAGCAACCAATATTGAACTTCAGGGAACGATTTTAAGTTGTTCATATTTATTCAAATCAGAACTAGAAGTACCACGTTAGTAAGTTACTATAAGAAGCAGCTATTGATGAAAGATAAAATATATCGCAGTTCCCCCTTTGGTTATGTGACTAAATGATTACCCCGGATGTTTATAGTATGATATGATTTTGTATGGTATAGAAAGTTTGGGGCTAGATATTCCAATTTTGTTTAAGATAGATGAATTCCCTAAACATGATAAATGCACATAGTTTAGGGGGAAAAAAGGATAGTATGCAACCGCAGAATAAGGTCGAAAGGTGAGGGATTTTAGGAATAATCTTCTGTTTCACTTTAATTATCCATGGCAGACCAATATTCAGTCAATGTAGTAGTCATTCAGTTCTGTATCCCAACAGTACAATAATCATGTATTCATTCAGTTTAGTATACAAGTGTTAACGACAGTTCGTGTTTCCACCATACCCGTTTAAGGTCCGGAGTTAGCAGAAGTTACAGTCAGGACAATCATTCGAGGACGAATGATCCCAAGGGGGAGATAATGTAACACCCCGTACATTTGGACTAGGTGTGGATATGTTAAATGGGTATTAATTTGATATTTTAGACATATGAAGTCCTAGATGGATGATTATTGGTGAAAATAGTTGTTTCGGAATCAAGATGGAGAATGAGGTGCATAAGATTCGATAAAGCGATGAAGTTTACAAAAGGTCCGTCTTCCAGCAGCAGTTAATAAAAATGTGTAAGGAATTTGGGAAAACTCAAAAGATGAAAGTTGTAGGCCTTTAAAATAGCTTTCTAACGATATATTGTGAAGCCTAACGGAGCTTTGTTTAAATAGTCATGCCCCTTTTACAGAACAATGGGCAACCACCGCGACCGCGGGTAAGAGGCAGTGGTCCTGCTATTTATCGCAGTCGGGACCGCGGTAAGGCCCACAGGGGCGCGGTGGCGGACTTGGGGAGTCATTTTTTAAGCCCTATTCCGTCCCCCACAGCCCCAAAACATAAAAACTTGCTCTAGAAAGGAAAGCTCTCAAAAACCTAACTCCTTAAGGGTCCCTCCACCACCCAAGGTAAGTTATAATGGTGATTCTAAGTTAATTTCAATTTCCTAACATCTTATTAACATGATTAAACCCTCCATATCATTACATATTCGATTGGGACATCATTGTTGAGAGAAGCAACCCTAGAACTCAAATTCAAGGGGATTGAACTTCAAAAAGATAATGTCTTCATCCTCTAATTGATTCTAGCATTGGATTAATAATAATAGACTCTAGTTCATGACATATGAGTTGATGGGTTTGATAGAAAAGTACGAACGATTATAGGTTTTGGGTGTTGATTGTTGATTATTGGTTATGGGTGTTGTTTACCTTATGGGTGATAAAGAATGATGTTGATTATAACCATTTGAGATTTTAGAATTTATCTAGGAGCAAGAGAATGGGTTATGGGGTGTAGAGACACCATTAATAAGGACTATGAAGCTTTATGCCACCAAGTGTTTGAGAAAATGCCTAAGTAACCAAAACGTGAGAATTATTGCTAATATGGAATCCCTTTGATTTGTATTGATATATATTAAAGTTGAAAGGGTTGGCGAATGTTGTATTATGCTCAAGAGCAGGAAGTTAAGGTATGTGAGGCTAACTCTCTATGTTTGGGAATGTTAATGATTCTCCCTGCACTACATTTCTTTTACGACGTTACTAATTGCCTCAGAAATATAGTTTTGCCTAGTTCCTTGAATAGTTGTAGAACTTCTATTCTTTAGCTTCATAACTCGTTCATGACTTTCATTCTAAACGTTGTGAGCTCAGTGCATATTCAATGTGGACTTGGGTTTGATTCCCCCGAGTCTTAGTATAGATTACTCAGTATGCAATAAATAGTTAAAGTTTCAGTGTTCATAATTAGTTCAAGAATACGTGTCTCAGTCTAGTCCTATTCAGTGTTCCAGTATTATGTAACTCAGTGTGATCCAGTATTCCAGTATCATGTAACTCAGTGTGATTCAGTATTTCACTATCATGTATTGCAGTATGATTCTCAGTTCCTTATTTTAAATCCCTGAATGTTGAACACCTGTGTTTGGGCCTGAGGCCGTAGTTTATGCTTTATGCATGTTTGGGCCTGAGGCCGTAGTTTATGCTTTACGCATGTTTGGGCCTGAGGCCGTAGTTTATTCTTTATGCATTTTTGGGCCTGAGGCTGTAGTTATGTATACGTATACTTGGGCCTGAGGCCGTAGCTTGTGCACATATATATTGGGCCCAAGGCCGTAGCTTATTCAGATAAACAGGTTGTCGTCATTCAGAAGAGGGAGTATTCATATCCTTGCTTCCTTTGTTCAGTTTAGTTATCAGTTATCATTTCAGTTACCAGTTACCAGTTTAGTTATCAATTATCAATTATCGGTTCAGTTATCATTTCAGTTATCAGTTATCATTTTAGTTATGAGTTATCAGCTATCATTTATCGTTTCAGTTTATGTTTCAATAGTTGTCATTTCAGTATCAATTATCAATTCTCAGTTATCAGCTCAGTTTCAATTTTAGCATTTATAATTCTTTCTTTAGGTTGCTTTACATACCAGTGCAATTCAAATGTACTGACGTCCCTTTTGCCCGGGGCCTGCATCTCACGGTGCAGGTAATGATCTATAGGTTGATGATTCAATGCGCTAGGATTCTCGTACCATCTATTTGGTGATCCCCAGTTCCTTCGGGGCATTATCATTGCCTTACAGTCTTCAGTATTTTCAGATAGTTAGTGTTTTCAATACTTCATTAGAGGCTTCATAGACTAGAGTAATAGCTAGAAAGAGTCGCAGGCTTTTCATATTAAGCCATGTGGGCTACAGATATATTTCAGAATTGTATTAGTATTTCCGCACTTTGATATATATCATCCAGACTTTCAGTATATCATCATGTGTTAGTTTATCTTCAGCATTCAGTATGTTATGATATCACATGTTAATTCAGCCAGCCAGTTGGTTCGCTCGTTCGCTTGTAGTCAGGCACCGGTTGCCGTGTTACGTCCAGGCCCAGGTTCCGGACGTGACAAATTTTGGTATCAGAGCACTAGGTTCAAGAGTCTGAGGGAGTCTATGAAGTCGTATCCAGTGGAGTTTCCTTTATATGTGTGTGTCGGCCACTCATATAAACGGTTAACTACCAAGACATCCAGGATTGTCTCATTTCTTTCTACTCTAGATCGTGCCATGAAGCTTAGAGAAATAGTTAACCTTCTCTTCCTATCGAATTCCAAACGTATTGAATGCCCAAGCGATGCGCAGGAGAAACCTAAAGTCCTAGAGAGGATAATTGCCCATTGGGGGTATAATTATGGAGTAGAGATTGGTAAATATGAGACTTTTTAGGATGTTAAAAGTGGGATTCAACGGATAGTAGTACAGATTAGAGCATAACCTTATCCGAAAGTACAAAAGCAATTATCATGTCTTATGGTTATCAATTTACCTCAATTACCAGTTCTACAGTCTTTCAATTAGCAAGTTGTGGTTATTCAGTACTCCAGTATTCAGTTATATGTTTACCAAATATCTAATTTTCAGTGTATCAAAATCCTGGTGACTGGTGAGTATACAATGATGCCTATGGGTGCTAAAAGAAAATGTAAGTAACAGTGATCATAGCGAAATCTTCGCATATTTTAGGTCCGGATTAAGACCAAGACTCACCGGAGGGCGCAAGAAGTGATTTATCAGATGATGGTATACTTTGAAAGAGGATTTTCACACAAGGTAAGAGAGTAAGTGATTTCTACTTGATTTTGATATTATAGCTTGTTTCCCCATGAATTATTTCACCTAGAGTATGGAATTTGGAAGAGAATTTTGGGGGTGCTTTACTATGTTTTGAAAAATAAAAATTTGGGATTTGAGAGTCGATTTGGACTCGATTTTGGAATCTAATCATATATTTTAATTTGTATGGTTATAGGTAGTCAGGATCTACCCCTTGACTTTGATTTTGACCATGTGGGCCAAGGGTTGACTTTTGTTGACTTTTTGGGAATTGGGTAAAGATTGAAAATTTATTTTTTGAAATTGATTTTGTATATCATAGCTTTATGTTATTGAATTATTTTTTGCTAGATTTGAGCCAGACGGAGGTTTTATAGGATTCATTTGGGCTTATTAAGGTAAGTATCTTGCCTAACCTTGTGTGGGAGAATACCCTATAATATTTTGCCTTATTTGTCTAATTGTTTTATGTGTAAAGCGATGTGTACGCGAGGTAACGAGCGTGTACACGCTACCATTTGTTCATGGTAGTTTAGGACTTCATTTTTCTTTTACTGAGCTTCAAATAGATGTTATATTTTTTCTTCTTATCAGCTTTGTAATACTAAATCATAGTGGCTCGTGACTTGTACTACCAGTTATTGGGATAGTTGTATTGAATTCTTTGCTGTCTTTATTATTAATATTGATGAATTTCTCATTACAGTCGTAACTTATACTATTTAGCTTACCTAGCTGGTTGGGATATGTGCCATTACGACTTGGTGGAATTTTGGGCCCTGACAATTAGACATGATACTTACAGAGTACACATTATTTTTGTATTTATCTACACTTCCGCACAGTTTTGTGTAGACCCTGGTACGGGACCTAGCGGCTTTTATGAGGGCATTTAGCGATTGTTTGAAAACTTCATAGTGATATGTCATTCCCGCTTACTAGCTTATGGATTCCCCTTTTTATCCATTTTATATTTATTTGATTTAGACAATATTATTATATACTTGACACTTGATTTTATTCTAATTGGTTGCTCATGACTTGTACTACCAGGTTTTGGGAGTTGGTTGTAGTATTTTTCGCTTGGGTTATTACTCTGAGATTTATTATGCTCTATTTATGTTATGACAACCCATTATATCTTTATATGTTTGGTTTGAGTTGATTATTATTGTTGTTTTACCTAGCAATTGGGGTTAGGTGTCATCACACCTTTGATGGTATTTTGGATCGTCACAGGAATATGAAATACTGGTAAACTTTTCCATGATGAATTAGCTTCTGATCCATTGATTTGGTCAGATTTTGTCCTTAGGGGGGCCATCGGTGTCCGGTGGCCTTTGTAAGTTGGGGAAGACAAAAAGTGATGAGAAGTTTGTTTAACCCAAAATTTGATTTTCAGGATCAAAATAATCCAATGATGTTGAAGGCTAAAAGCAACAAATGCAATAACAAAAATAGCTAAACAGTTATGATAAAACATAAAATAAAATAACAAATTATAATGCAAGAAGAAAAGAGATATTATTTGATGGTTGCTAGGGGCTTGAACATCCATCGCCATAGGCCTCTCTACTATTGGTAAATAAGCTAAACTCCCCAAACTCTCTGCTCGGCGGCTCAAAGCATTGGCCACCACATTGGCCTTGCCCGGGTGAAACAAGATAGTGATGTCATAATCCTTCAACAGCTCTAGCCATCTCCTCTGATGCAAATTAAGGTCCTTCTGCTTGAACGGATGCTGCAAACTCCAGTGATCAGTATATATCTCACAAGGCACACCGTACAAGTAATGACGCCAGATCTTGAAGGCATGAACAATGGCAGCTAACTCAAGGTCATGGACAGGATAATTCTTCTCATGTATCTTCAACTGTCTGGACGCGTAGGCAATCACCCTACCGTCCTGCATCAATACCGCTCCAAGGCCAATTCTTGAGGCATCACAATAGACAGTATAAGACCCCGAACCGGTAGGCAATATCAAAACTGGGGTTGTAGTCAAGGCTGTCTTGAGCTTCTGAAAGCTCTCCTCGCACTCTCCCGTCCACTGGAACGGAGCACCCTTCTGGGTCTATCTGGTCATAGGTGCTGCAATGGATGAAAACCCCTGAACAAATCGACGGTAATAACCCGACAAGCCAAGAAAATTGCGGATCTCTATAGCTGAGGATGGTCTGGGCCAGCTCTACACGGCCTCCACTTTCTTCGGATCCACCTGAATACCCTTTCTCGAGACCACATGACCCAAGAACGCCACGGAATCCAACAAAAACTCACATTTTGAGAACTTAGCATACAGCTTCTTCTCTCTCAAGGTCTGGAGCATTGTCCTCAGGTGCTGCTCATGCTCTCCCCGACTCCAGCAATACACCAGAATGTCATCAATAAAAACGATCACAAACAAATCAAGATATGGTTGGAAAACATTGTGCATCAGATGCATGAAGGCTGCTGGGGCATTAGTCAGCCCAAAAGACATAACAAGGAACTCGTAATGACCATACCGAGTCCTAAAGGCAGTCTTCGGGATATCTGGCTCCCGAATCTTCAACTGATGATAGCCTGAACGCAAGTCAATCTTAGAAAACACACAAGCACCCTACAACTGGTCGAACTGGTCATCAATACGAGGCAAAGGACAGCGGTTCTTCACTGTCACCTTATTCAACTGGCGGTAATCAATACACATGCGCATAGAACCATCCCTCTTCTTCACAAATAACCCAGGAGCACCCCAGATACACTAGGCCGAATAAAACCCTTATCAAGTAATTCCTGCAATTGCTCCTTCAACTCCTTCAACTCAAGAGGAGCCATACGGTATGGAGGGATAGAAATAGGCTAAGTGCCCGGCAATAGATCAATGCCAAAATCAATGTCTCTATCGGGTGGCATGCCCGGAAGATCAGCTGGAAACACATCAGGGAAATACCGTACTACTGGGACTGAATCAACAGAAGGGGTATCCATACTGCATCTCTCACATAAGCTAAGTACGCATCACAACCTTTCTCAACCATACGCTGAGCCTTGAGGAAAGAAATAACTCTTCTGGGAGTGTGACCTAAAGCACCCCTCCACTCAATACGCGATATACCTGGCATGGCCAGTGTCACGGTTTTGGCGTGACAATCAAGAATAGCATCATGGGGCGACAACCAGTCCATGCCCAAGATAATATCAAAATCAACCATGCTGAGCAATAATAAGTCTGCTCTGGTCTCAAAACCACCAAGAACAACCAAACATGACCGATAAACGCGGTCCATAATAAGAGAATCTCCCACAGGAGTAGAAACATAAACTGGGGAACTCAAAGAATCCCGAGGTACACCTAAATGTGGAGCAAAATAAAAAGATACATAAGAATAAGTGGAGCCTGGATCGAATAGAACCGATGCATCTCTGTGACAGACCAAGATGGTACTCGTGATGACAGAATCGGAGGCGACAGCCTCAGTACGTCTTGGAAGAGCATAATATCTGGCCTGGCCTCCCCATCGAGGGCGACCTCTACCTCCCCGACCTCCACCTCTGGCTGGTTGGGCCGTTGGAGTAGCAACTGGTGCTAAGACCATAGCCTGAGAGCTCTGCGGGGCCTGCTGTGGCTGAGGAGTCTGCGGAGGTGCACCCCTCCTAAGTCTGGGGCAATCCCTCACCATATGGCGTGTATCCCCACACTCAAAACAAGCTCTAGGAGGACGTGGCGGTTGTGACTGGCTCGGGCCAGGTCTGCTAGACTGACCACTGGAAGCACCCCGTGCAGGAGGCGCACTAGAGACTGGAGGTGCATAATAAGGCTCCCGAGGCCTAGGTGGAGCTAGAATACCCCTGGCCGCTGGAAGAGCTGAATGAACGGGGCGACACATGTGACCCCTACCATGATGACCTGTAGTTGGGGCACGGGCACCAGAATAATGGCCCGACTCTCGAGACCTCTTGGCCTCCCTCTCCTCTCTGTCCCTAGCATGCATACCCTCAATTCTCCTAGCAATGCTCACCACCTGCTGATAAGATATATCCATCTCTAACTCACGAGCCATGCTAGATCTGATGCTGGGAATAAGCCCTTCAATGAACCAACCGTAGAAACCAAAGCTGGTGCATGTCTAGCCAAGTCGATGAAACGGACAGCATACTCCGAGACAGTCATAGTACCCTGGCGCAAATGCTCAAACTCCGCGTGCCAAGCGTCCCTAAGACTCTGGGGGACATACTGCCTCGTGAACATATCTGAAAACTGAGCCCAAGTCAGGGAAGCTGCCTCATCCGGACTGTCAAACTCATACGCACACCACCACTGATATGCGGCTCCTCGAAGCTGGTAAGTAGTGAAGGAAACCCCGCTCGATCCTAATATGCCCATAGTACGGAGAATACGGTAGCACTCCTCCAAATATCCCAAGGCATCCTCTGATGCTAACCCACTGAATACAGGAGGATCATATTTCTTGAACCTCTCAAGTCTCTGCTACTCATCCTCTGAAGCCGCTGCCCTGTCCTCGGGCTGAACTGGCACTGCAGGCGGCGCAGGAATAATCTCTGGGACCTGCTCAACATGCACTCGCTGCTCAGGAGTGCGGGCGGCGGGAGTCTGTACTCCTCCCCCAGCATGGGATGTGGCTGCAGCAAGGGGAAACGACCCTGCCTGAGCCAAAGTGGTGTACATGCTCATAAACTGTGCCAAGGTCTCCTGGAGTGCTGGAGTAGTAGTGGCAGACATATCAGGTGTCTGGACTCCGGCTGGTACTGCTAGTGGTACTTTGGCAGCAGCTTGCGCAGGTGCTCTGGCTGCACCTCGAGCGCGTCCTCGGCCTCTACCCCGGCCCCGGCCTCTAACGACTCCAGTATGGGCATGGGTGCCTGGTCATCTCGAGTAGCACGTGTCCTCACCATGTGTGAGAGAATAGAAAGACAGAAGTTTAGAATTGTAATATCAAAAATCTCGCATTACAAGGAACTCAAATGAAGTGGAATTTTCCTAATAGTTACATAGCCTCTCGTAGATAAGTACAGACATCTCCGTACCGATCAGCGAGACTCTAATAAACCGGCTTGTGATCCATGACTCCTATGAACCTAGAGCTCTGATACCATCTTGTCACGACCCTGGTTCGCCCTCCGTGAACCATCGTGATGACACCTAGTCTCTACAACTAGGTAAGCCTAAATTGCATAAAAAAAACCAAAATTTGCGGAAGTAAACAACTTAAAACCGAAATAAGAAAAATAAACAGTGGTAGAATATGCCGCTCGGCATACACCATATTAAATTCTCAACAAAAAACCAATACATAAATCCAAGACCCGAAAACCCATGAATCACAAGCTAAGAAGTACTACATAGCTCTAACTCCAGAATGTCTAACAAGAACGAAAATACAGAAGGGCTAATACTAAACAGCAGGAACAAAAAGAGACTCCTTGGTCTGCGGACGTGACAGATATACCTCGAAGTCGCTATAGCAGTCGCCTCACTTCAGGGGTGGTAGGACTGAGTCGGAGTACCTGGATCTGCACATGAAAAACATGCGCAGGAAGGGCATGAGTACACCACAGCGGTACTCATTAAGTGCCAATCCTAATCTCGGTTGGGGAGTGACAAGGAAGGTCAGGGCCCTACTGAGGTTAAATAATATATAGGGTTTAACAGTATGAAATAAACAGTGTAAATAAGTAACACAAGATATGAAGGACAGCAACAACTATTATAGAGGCAAGTAAAACACAGTAAGAGAATACAGCTCATCTCCAAGATAACAACCGGGGATCTCCCAGGATACCGTCCTGTAGTCCCCAATATAAATATCATATCCAGTTGAATCTCCTGGGTGCAGTCCCGTAGTCCAACTTAAATGTGCAGGGGGATCTCCCGGAATGCAATTCCGTAGTCCCAAAGTAAATATACAGGGGAGCTCCTGGAATACCGTTCCGTAGTCCCAAAGTAAATACACATCAACAACAAGAATTCAATCCAATCAATTTCATAACAAGGTGAAGCAGGTAATCCTAACCTAGCATGATTCATGTAGTACAATTAAGGCAGTTAAGGCAAATAGAGCAATTTAGTCAAGTAGACATGTTTCTCTAAGCTACAGCAGGTTTAATGTCCAAACAGTGTAAGCAAGAAAAGGAAGAACACAATTCAAGGCTATTTTTAATGAAAAATCGGATTTTCCAACAATTAGCACAAGTACGTGCTCGTCACCTCACGTACGAGGCATTTCAATTACCACAATATCAATCCTAAGGGGAAAGGTCCCCCACACAAGGTTAGACAAGCCACTTACCTCGAACAAGTGCAAGTCAACCCGAAACCACGCCTTTACCACGAGTATCCGACTCCAAATGGCCCAAATCTATTCAATTCAATTTCATAATGTAAATAACACTTCAAATATTGTATAATTAAATTCTAAGCAAAGACGCGAAGTTAGGTAAAATGACCAAAATGCCCCTCAGGCCCACGTCTCGGGATCGGGTAAAATTTACATTTTTGAAATCCTCATACTCTCACGAGTTCATACATACCAAGAACACTGAAATCGGAGTCCAAATGACCCATCAAATCCTCATTCAAAGGTCTCTTAAACTTAAGCCCTAATTACCTATTTTTCCCAAATTTCTCATCACTAATAAGGTCTTTAATCACATTAAAACGAGTTATGAAGTCAAGGGCGTTACCTCCAAGTGATTCACCTTTGTTTTCCTCAAAAAAAAATCTCAAAAGCTTCAAACCCGGATGAAAATGGTAAAAGAATGGCTCAATTTCGCAAAGGCAACTAATTATAGGTTCTGCCCAGCGATTCCCGCATTTGCGTCCCTAGGACCGCATCTGCGGTCCCGCTTCTGTGGAAATTACTTCGCATCTTTGACTTTCATTTAAGTGACCAGAAATCGCATATGCGATTGCCCTTCCGCAGATGCGCCACCGCTTCTGCGGTATTCCTTCCGCATCTGCGGAACCTGAAGGAAAATCAAAAATCCGCTTCTGCGGTCTTCTTAGCCGCTTCTGCGGTGCCGCATCTGCAGTTCCCAAACTGCAGATGCGAAAATACCAGAAGCAGCAAAAAAATACAGCAGCTGCAACATTTCTCAAAACTCCCTGTCAACCACCCAAATCATCCCGAGGCCCCCGGGACCTCAACCAAAGGCACCAACAAGTCTAATACCACTCCCCAAACTTGTACTAATCCTTAAAACCCCTAAAAAAACATCGAAATCTCAAATTAACCATGGATTCAAGCCTAAGAACTCCAAATTTCTCAAAATACGCTTTCGATGAAAAAGTCTATCAAACCTCATCCGAATGACCTGAAATTTTGCACACACGTTCCAAATGACATAACGGAACTAGTGTATCTCTCAGAATTCCATTCCAACCCTCGGATAAAAATCTCACAATCGAACCGGAAACTTCAAAATTCGACCTTTCGGCATTTCAAGTCTAAATTAGCTACGGACCTCCAAAACACAATCCGACCATGCCTCTAAACCTGAAATCACCTAACGGAGCTAACGGAACCATCGGATTTCCATTCCGAGGCCGTTTTTACACTGTTCCGACTACGGTCAACTTTCCAACACTTAAGCTCTCATTTAGGGACTAAGTGTCCCAAAACTCTCCGAAACTCAAAACCGAACATACCGGCAAATCGAGGGGAAGAAGTTAATAGGGGATCGGGGCGTAAATTCCAAAAATGACCGGCCGGGTCGTTACATTTTCCTCATGAGATCACTGTTGAGAGAGGTAGCGTTGTCAGTTATAATTGACTCCGGTATCCTGAATCGGCAAACTATGTTGTTGCGGATGAAATATGCCACCACCTTCTTTATAACGTCTTTATATGTCGAAGCTTCAACCCATTTGGTGAAAAAATCAACGGCCACCAGGATGACACGATGCCCGTTTGATGAGGCCAGTTCTATGGGTTCGATCACATCTATGCCCCAAGCGGCAAATGGCCAAGGAGAACCCATCACAATTAGCTCATTTGGTGGAACCCTAATGAAATCCTCGTGAATCTAACATTGATAACGTTCCTGCATATAGCAAATGTTATCCCCTTCCATGGTCATCCAAAAGAATCCCTCCCTCAGACATGAGGCCCGCACGTTCCTGCATGTATTTCCTCCAACAATCTTGTCGCTTTTGTAGCATCCACACATCTTAAAAGACCAAGTTTGGGGTCCTCTTGTATAGGACTTCCCCGTTAAGGAAAAAGTTGTTTTCTAGCCTTCTTAGTGCCTGCTTTGAACTGTTTGTAGCATCCTCCGGGTATTCTCTTATCTCAAGAAACCTTTTGATGTCATGATACCAAGGAATACCATCTGGTTCTTCTTCTGCGTGAAAATAATATGCATGTTGGTCCCGAATCTCTACCTCAATATGATCAATATAATTCTTGTCCGGGTGTTGAATCATAGATGATAATGTTGCAAGTGTGTCAGTGAATTCATTTTGGATTCTGGGAACATGCCTGAACTCGATCTTGGTGAACTTCTTACACAATTCTTTCACACAATGCAAGTACATAAGAATCTTGACGTTCTTAGTAGTCCATTCTCCTTGGACTTGGTGGATCACTAAACCAAATTCTCTGGTGACCAAACTTCTTTGATGTTCATATCAACTGCAATCCCAATCCCACTCCCAAGGATGCATGCTTCGTATTCTACCATATTTTTTGTACACGGGAACCTTATCTTGGCTGAAATTAGGTAATGTTGTCCTGATTCGGAGACTAAGACAGCCTAGATCCCTACTACCTAGAAATTCGTTGCTCCATCAAAGAGCATGCTCCATCTTGGGTAAGGCTCTGAAAAATCTTCTCCTGTGAATAGTACCTCTTCATCTGGGAAATATGTGGCAAATAGTTTGTATTCTTTGTCTATTGGGTTTTCTGCAAGGTGACCAGCCAAATCTTGTCCCTTAATGACCTTCTGCGTCATGTACACAATGTCAATTCACTGAGAAGGATCTACCACTTTGCTAGTTTTCCAGTTGGCATTGGCTTTTGGAAGATGTACTTAAGTGGGTCGAGTTTGGATATCAGGTATGTGGTGTTTGCTAATAGATAATGCCTTACTTTCTAGGCAATCCAAGTTAAACCACAACACATTCATTCCAACAAGGTGTATCTACCTTCATACTACGTGAATTTCTTGCTCAGATAGTAAATGACATGTTCTTTCTTTCCTGTATCGACATGCTGCCCCAATACTCATATATATGCATTATCCAGTATGGATAGATATAGCATCAACGACGTTCCTTGTTCTAAAGGAACCATCACTGGCGGGCTAGACAGTTACTCCTTAATTCTGTCGAAAGCTATTTGGCATTCCTCTGTCCATTTCGTGGAGGCATCTTTCTTTAGTAGCTTGAAAATTGGTTCGCAGATCACTGTTTATTGGGCTATGAATTGACTAATATAGTTCAGTCTCCCAAGGAAACTCATTACATCTTTTTTGCTTTTAGGAGGAGGCATGTCTTGAATAGTTTTTATCTTTGAGAGATCCAACTCTATCCCTTTCCTACTGACAATGAAACTCGATAATTTCCTTGTGGGAACTCTAAATGCACACTTTGTAGGGTTTGACTTCAAATTTTACCATCACATCCATTCAAAGAACTTTTGCAATTATCTTAAATGATCTGTACTATAGCATAACTTGATGATGATGTCATCCACATATACTTCAATTTCCTTGTGGATCATGTCATGAAAAGAGTCATCATAGCATTCGTGTAGGTGGCACCAACATTCTTAAGACCAAATGGCATGACCTGTAATAATAGATTCCCCATAGTGTGGTGAATGTTGCCTTCTCTGCATCTTCTTTGTGCATCAAGATCTGGTGATACCACGAACAATTGTAAATCGTGGTTTGCATAGTTGTCAATGAGAATGTGGATATTTGGCAGAGGAAATTCATTATTGGGACTGCTTTGTTGAGATCTCGGTAATCCACACACATCCTAACTTTCCCGTCCTTCTTAGGCACCAGTACCATATTGACCAACCAAGTGAGGTTATTCGTGACCCTCACTGCATTTTCCTCTATCTTCTTGATGACTTCTTCTTTGATTCTCAGACTAAAATCAGGCTTGAACTTTCTTGGTTTTTCCTTGACTGGTGGTCTGTCAGGGTCGTTGGGCAGCCAATGCAAGACAATGTCAGTACTCAACCCAAGCATGTCATCATATGACCAAACGAACACATCAATGTATTGGTGAAGTATTTCAGCCAATTCTCGCTTCTGTTCTGCTTTTAAGTAGATGCTAATCTGAGTTTCCTTCACTTCTTCTTCATTTCCCAGATTGATCACCTCTGTCACCTCGAGATTGGGCTTCTTCTAACTTTCTAATTGTTCAATTTACTATAGTAGGTTCTCGGGCATCATACTTTCACATTACTATTGCAACATTATCTTTACTGAAGCTCTCTTTGAATTTTAGAGATTCAAAATGAAATTAAGAGCTTTCTTTAGTTTTTTGGGTGTGGGCCCCACTTTAGGGAATGATTTGACCACCAAACTCTTTAGATTTGTCACCTATTTTAATGACTAATGAATCATTGCTTGGGCTGCCATGTTAGGCACCTTAGGCTTATAAAAAAAATTATCATTAATTAATCACTAATCTCTTGATTAACTTGATAATTTCCCACTATCCAATAATTAACCAGTTACCCACATAATTAAGAATTATCTTAAATTATTTAAAATATTACTTACTTTTAACACACTTTGTACATCTTACTATCATGGTCATGTGGTACCTTGTATGGCACTAGTCCATAAATACGGGGTATTATAGCTTGGACCGTATTTTAACTCAAAATGATAACCTTCGACGAAATTCATTTTCTTCGATTTTCTTATCCTCTCACCTTCACGAATTTACTCATCACTTATTTGAAATAGCATAATGCTTATAATCTCAAAATAATCTCATTCCCGAACTTACGTCGATTAACTTACGATGAAACTTTAACATACGAAAATGCAGGGCGTAACATCTCATTTCCGAGCATTCATCAATTTACTTATGGTGTACTTTTACGTACGAAAACATGGGGTGTAACATTAAAACAGAGATAAGTTTGCATAATACTTTAGAAAGAACAAAATTCATTTCATTGAAAGGAACGTCTTAGCGTTCAAAAAGGCGGTTTAACAAAAAAACATCGGCATGATTCAAACCTCAATTGATCATGCAATTTTCAAAATTACTACAATTCCACACTACCAAGACTCCCGGCAAACCAGAGATAGACTGGTTGTCTAGTTCTGCAAAGTCTCTCCTGGTTCGGTATCCCTAATGTCGGTGTCTTGATATCAGCTTTACCGCAGCATTTCTCAATCATTTCCATAAATAACCTTTTGATCCCATCAACGATTTCTTCTTCTTGGGTTGATCTTTGACCCGAACTCAGAACATGCTCTGGCATAAAAACTTTCTTTTCAGGGTCATTGTTACGGACTCTTTTGATTGCAAGCTTGTATCCTAAACCAGTAGTACCCTTCTGTTGCTTCAATTGAATTTTCTCAATTATCCTATTTGATCTGGCCCCAGCCCGGATCGGCTTATACCCGTATTTCATCATTTCCCCAATCCACACCCCTGACCCATATGGCGACTGCGTATTATGGAACCATTCATTCTTCTCTATTTTCACTGTCTTCATGATCTTGACCGCATGGAAAGTGACCCCATCTGGTCCCTCTATGAAAGGAACCACGTGTTCTAAATAAGCTAGATGACTTCATTCTCCGTGAATCACTATTTCTTGGCAATCCCATTCAAACTTCATGCATTGGTGTAGAGTGGAAGAAACTTCTTTCCATGTGTATCTGCGACCTTCCTAGTAGAAGGTTATAGGAGGATGGGATATCCATCAGTTGAAATAACACCGAGAACTCAATGTGTCTGACTTGCAAGGCTAGAGAGATCTCTCCAATGACTTTTTTTTGTGATCCGTTGAAAGCCCTTACTCTCACATGGATTTCTTTCACCTATCTTATATGGATACATAATTCTCACAATATGGAGAACGGGTAGATGTTCACTCCAGATCCCCCGTCGACCAGCACTCTAGATATGACCTTGTCACCACATTTGACGGTGATGTGCAAAGCGTTGTGTGATCCACTCCCTCCGCTGGAAGCTCATCCTTCAAAAAGAGACCTTATTAGCCTCCACCATATTCCCAATAGTTGTTGCCAATGCCTCACTAGTGGTGTTTTGTAGCATGCTTACTCCACTCAATACCTTTACCCTAGCGTCCTTATGGTTGTCAGAACTCATCAACAAATC
Organism: Nicotiana attenuata; assembly: GCF_001879085.1. Lineage (NCBI taxonomy): Eukaryota > Viridiplantae > Streptophyta > Magnoliopsida > Solanales > Solanaceae > Nicotiana > Nicotiana attenuata. The sequence continues at coordinate 199,098 of NW_017670685.1, forward strand.
CATAATTGATATATGTGCAGGGGTCTTCTTCAAATGTTCCTCGATAGAGTACTCCTTAACCTGCATCTTCCTCCAGAACTCTGCTACCTCTACATCAGTTATGTTCCTCCTCTAGTTCTACTCTCTATTTGGATTTTCCCGATTCAAATCTTCAGGAGCATAGCACCTTCCCTACTGAGTCATCCCGTGAGCTGCTGCAGTTTCTGTCGTTTTTCTCTTTCCCTTCGACTAATAGGCCCATGGAACTTCTTTGTAATCATGATTCCAATCCTCTTTGATGGCTATGATGGACCATGGCTGATATGTCAGGACCATTACTGGCAGATTCAATTGCACTGTGTCGCCCAAGGGGCTGTCCTTGTTGCTTTAGTGTATCCAATGGTAACGATGGTTCTTTTTAAATCATAGTCTTCCTCCAGGGTGATCATGTTTACCCCTTGGTTTCTGTGGTTTGGTAGTGGGTTATGTTCACATTTGGTGGGGCTAGGGTACATTGGATAGCTCTTCTCTTAATCAACATTTCAGTCTCGTGCCTCAAAACTGTAGCAATCTTCGATGTCATGTCCCGAGACATCTGAGTGGTATGCGCAATGCTTACTTGCATCAAAGTATTTAGTAGGTTGGTCTGGGATTCTTCCTTCAACCAGATATAGAAAATCGGCTCTACTCATCCTTCCAAATAATTGGTCCAAAGGTTCGGCAATTGGGGGGAAATTTCTAGGGTTCCATGTTTCGAGGTTAGGGCGTGGTCTGGGAGCATAAGCAGGTCAATTTTGATGAGTGGTTATTTGAATAAGGGCATATGATCGTGGTAGGTTTGGATGTGTATTGGCTCGGGGTGGATTGTAATGTGGTTGGGTATTATAGACTGGAGTATAAGCGGGTTAGGTCGGAGAGTGAGGGTTTGTGGGGTATTAGTTGACTCGGGAAGGCGAGTTTGGTTGATAGAAAGGGACAATTGTCGATGCCTCTTCTTTCTTCTTCTTTGCGCTGCCAATGGAACTAGTCTGTATGGCTTTACTAGCAGCTTGTAACGCGGCCATGGATTATATATCTTCCCAGACTTGATGTTTTCTTCTAAGAAATCTTCCATCTTGACAAATTCGGTGAACTTTTGGCCCATCATTCATGTCACTTTTTCAAAGTAGATTCCTTCCTGAGCATGAATGAGGTATTTCTTCAGTTCATTGTCATCCAGCGGGGGTCTTGCTCTAGCTGCTTCTGACCTCCAACAATGGGCATACTCCTGGAATGACTCTGAGGGTCTTTTCTATATGTTCACTAAAGAAAATTTGTCCGGTGTAATCGTAGTGTTAAACCAGAAACGATTCATGAAGTCCTCAAACATATCCTACCATTCTCTCCAATTTTGGGGATCCTATATAGCATACTAGGTGAGTGCTTCTCCAGTCAAAATTCATATGATTAATTTCATTCTTAGCTTCTCGTTCTTTCTCACTCCTACTAGTTTGTCACAATAGGCCCTCAAGTGAGCGTGGGGATCACCCGTTCCATCGATGATATCAAATTTTGGAGGCTTGTATCCTACCGGCATGTCAACATCTGGATATATGCACAAATCCTCATAGTCTAAGCTCTTCCTCCCTCGAGCGACCTGCAGGTTCTTCATTTGCTTCCTCAGGACCCATTGTTGTTCTAACAACAATTCATCTTCTTTGGATCTTGCTTCCTTTTCCATCTCAGCATACTGATCAATCTCTTAAGGCACCTAAATATGATGGACGCAAAAGTTGGTTCTCTTGCAGTATATACGGGTGGAACGTACCGCTCATAGGTAGAAGTGTGTGCTGCGAGTATATACCGCATATGGTTGTTTGCAAAGGTGATATTATCACGGGGGAATTTGGAGCAAGTGGATTGTGGTTGGGGGATTTTGTGGAGCTTGAATGTAGTTGGGAACATAAGGCGTATGTATGGGAGGGTTTGGTGGACCTGTAGGGGTAACTGGTGGTATAGCTTGAGACATGACAGGGATTGTTATACAAGTATTGGTAGTCGGAGTGCTGGAAGGTTGCCTGGTTGATGAAGGAAAGTGGTTAGGGATTGAGTCTAATGATGGAAAGCGAGGTTGTTGAGGGAGCATCGTCACAGCTAGATGTGCCGGTTCTCGGATTTGTTCTCCTTCCCCTCTTAATGATTCCATTTCTTGCTCCAATCGGGCGACATATTCATTGTTCTGTGTTTCATCTCTTTCTCTTGAACCCCCTTGGATGTCAATTATTGCCAGAGCATTTTCAGTCGGGTTATCTATGGTGGTCATTTTTCCTTTGGACCTTAGGTTATACCGTGGCACGGCCAGTTTAATTACCAACACAAATCAACCTCTATTGGGGGGAATAATAATAAAATAAACAAGCAGGGAAGCAAAACAAAAATAGAAGTTAGCTTAGGAAATGAACAGGTTGTATATGTTGTGATGTGATCCCGAGGATCTGACGTCCCGTCATACTTCAGAATGTCCGGCATCTTGATATTCTTTTGAATTGGAAACGGTGCTACGCTTAATTTCCAAGTTCGTTGTGATTACTTATTCATATTAATTTATTTAACCACAGGTAGAATTCCGAAAATTAGTTCCATGCATTCACCATGCTCTTTGATATATTTATACAAGGTTAGAACTAGGTTTTATAAATTTCAAATATTTGGCAAACCTGAACTTTCCATTTCGGGGTCGTTCGGAAGTCCTTACCAACAAACGCTTCTCCAAAGGCGACCCTCTCGAGTTTCCAGCTATTTCAACTAGTGTCCGAATTTTGGGGAGGGGGTACTTGTAAGATCACCCCTCGGTGATGTTAATGTCATATCACTCACAGCTGCTATTAATCTAATTACGGCCTCGTTAAATTGTTGACTCGATGTCCTTTGTGTATTTATAAATTTTTCTAATTTTTGCAATTCCCAAAGTTTCTTGGCAATCATTGAGGTGACATTTTCCTAGAATGACATGGTGGAGAGTTCCTCGAAAAGAGTTGAGATCTGGTCCTCTGTCAAACCTCAGCAATAGTGCTCCACTATTTTCGTTTTACATAGTTGAACCTCTCAGACCTGGATGTTTTTATCTTGGTTGATTGGTAGATCTCCGACCACATTGATGATTTAAACTTAGCAGAAATCGATAAAGAAAGAAAAGTTGATACTTTTCGATGAATCGCGAAACTGCTTTAGCCCCATGGTGGGCATAAGACTGTTTAACCCAAAATTTGATTTTTGGATTAAAGCAATTAAATTTATTATTGAGGGCTAAAGATACAGGCTCAATCTAGAAATAGCTAAATTTTTATGATAAAATATAAAATAAAATGATGAATTATAAAAAATAAGAGAAAGAGATATTACTTGATCGTTGCTTGGGGCTTGAATGTTTGGAGCCGGATTACACAGAGCTTGTAAGACTGCCTAAGTTGAAAATAATAGAGTTTAAAGTGATGATCGTGATTTTAGAGATTACAGATTGTTTTCGTAAATGAACAAGTATTAGTTTTTATAGTGGGGATTCTAGGTTACTATTTTCTTGAATCATGTGCTATTACACTCATTTATTCCAGCCATTTGAATGACTTGTAATGGTTCATTAACGCTGGATCTTGTAACCCTAGAGTATATATGAAATTTTGGATACTTTGGCCTTTGTCGATCTGTTGCCCTTGTTATCCATGAATTCTTAAATTATTTATGAATTCTCCGGACATTTAACTTCCTTTTCAAATACTTCGAGTTGACCATCCAAGGAGTCTTCTGTCAATCTGGTTTTTTGACTTCCCAAAATTATATTTTGGTCGTTATGTAAGCTGACTTAACACTATTTTCCACATGTATTTTTATGAATGGTACACATGTTAAGCCTATTTTTTATCAAATAAAGTTGATTAGAGCAACAATAATTTAATCCACACTTAGCAGTTGCAAAACACAAAGGAAGGAGCTTTTTTTTTCTTTCAAAATTTGGTGTACAAAATAACATCATTTTAATATGAAGAATGGGATTCTAATAGGAAAGTGCACAAATAAACGATTTAGGATCCTCATTTAAGACAACTAAAATTTATATGTTTATGCACTTCAAAACCGACTTCCGACATACGCAATTAAATTTGCAAAAGTTCGCGTTGGAGTTACAAACTTGTCTAAAGTTTTGGCATATCTCTTGTACGAAGGAAGAGATTTTTTCTTCAAGATGTAGGGGTCTAAAATAGCATCAATTTAATGGGATGAATGAGCTTCTGGTCCAGGGGCAAGTTTACAAATAATTGATTCTGGGATCCTCATTTAAGGCATATCCAAAATTTCTCAAACTTATAAGTTTAGCCATTTTAGAATCAACTTTTGATATACGATATTGAGGCTTTAAAAATTTGCGTCTAAAGTTACAAATATTGTTTGAAGTTTGCCATATTGCTTGTGCAATCAAACTTCGGACATAAGTGTCTGAAGTTTGGCTAGACAAAGCCTAACGTCTTATATGTATGTCTTAACTTGGGGTTGTCTGAAGTTGACATATATGATTGAACTTCAATGAGACTTCATCATATATGACAAAACTTTAGACATGTATGACTGAACTTTGGACATATGTGCATGTTCAAAATTTCGTGTTACATTATTTATAGAAGAAAATATGAATGTAGATTATGCATAGAAACAATCAATGAACAGTCTCTAATGGAGCTTTATTCATTTTGTGGACGTTTGACCTTTGAAGCTCCATGTTTGGCTCTAATTATGCTATAGGTAAGAAGAAAAATAAGAGGAGGATGAGGAGGAAGAAGAAGATCAAGAGAAGGTAGAAAAGGAAGAGGAACACAAAGAAGAAGAAGAGGAGGAAGAGGAAAAAAAGAAGAGGATGAGGAGGAGGAGGAGGAAGAAGAAGAAGAAGAATAAAGAGGGGGAAGAAGAAGAGACGAATAAATTACATCTCAATCTTAATTAAGTCGTGATCAGTTATATGAATTCTCAGTAGCAAGAAGCAAGAGAGAACACATGGATCAAAGTCACAAACATTCAAGCCTTCTCTATAAATTCCAACACTCGAAGATTGAGATAGAAGACAAATCAAATACCGGAGTGTTCAACATCAAAGTCACTTGTTCATGGGATAATTACTGTTCTTGACAGTCATCAAAGAGTTTACAATGAATAAATTAAATCCACATTTAAATTCAAAATTACCAATCAAGATCAAGATTTAAGCCCTTGAATTCAAATTCAATCAAGATCAAATTCATTAAATTCAAGATAAATGCTCGAGGCCCTTGAATTTATTTTTTGGAACAAAGATTCAAAGAAACTATAGAGATTGTAATAGTCAGCATACTTGGGATAAAATACTACACTTGTTATAGTATTTTGTAGTATTGATTATTTTCTTGATGTGAATGTATTATCTTCATATTTTGATGGTATTTATTAAATTAATGGAGTAATTTTTTGAAAATAGTACTTTTGATTTTTATCTACTTCCCTCCATTCCAAAAAGGGTGATACTTTTCGAATTTCAACAGTCAAACTTTTTTACTTTGATCATAAATTTGATCATAGAATCGTTAAATACTTTAATGTAACATTATATATATTTAAAAATTACATAAAAAGTACTATAAATCACAATAATTAACAATTGAAAATATTTAAAAGGTATATAAAAAGTCATGGTGAAAATAAACTCATTTAACTCTCGAAATCCGAAAAGTATAATATTTTGACCAAAAAGTTTACAAAAATAATTTAGGGTCTCAAGAATGGATTTGGTAGATTATTCATTTGCTCTATTATAAAAGTAAGGTCTTCCGCAAAAAAAATAAATGCAACTTGTTATAGATAATATTTTCATACATAAAATAAATATGTGCGGAGGGATTGGGTCTCCTTGCCTTATATCTATTTGGTGCACACATATATCTTTTTCCCATTGGTGATTAAGTAATACTATAAATAAAAAAGAAATAAACAAATGGGAAGTCTATTTACTCTTACATAATACATACATTAATAATCAATTTTAGACCTGTTCAAATCCAGCTCAACCGGGCGTTTGACCTGAAATTAAAGAATATCCACGTTTGAGTGTAGAGGCAGCAAGTTGAAGAAAACAAATGTCGTTGAATTACAGATAAAGAACGAGTCTTGTCTCTATCTTTATTTTCGGCTGAGCTGAGCTGAAAATCCTCCGAATCACTAGTGACGGTGTCCTTCTCTGTCACTCTTATCTTCTACATCTCACTTACCTCTACCGCTTATATATATTTATATATCTTTGTTGTTCCTATAAATTCTCTCCATATTGTTTTATCCGAATCTACATCTCCCTTTGCACTGCGGTCGGAAAATAGCCGCAGTGTTTGTTTCAGACATTCAGCTTAATTTTGGGTAATTCCATTTTACTCCCTTTTCTGATCTCTTTGTGTTGCAGCTGTCTACATTCTGATTCTTTCTTATTAAATTATGAACTTTGTAAACACTGTATTTTTTTTTTTTGTATCTCCATGATAGTGGGGATGATACACTAATTCAGAAGCTGTGTTTCTTTTGCTTTTTGTTTAAAAATATTTATTTTGCATCCTCAACCCCCCCCCCCCTCCCTTCCTTTGACTTTTAAGGGAGTTGTTGGGGTTTTGGTACAGGGATTTTGGCTGGTGCTATGGTGGGTAGGGTAACTTAACACTTCTCTTTTGATCTCTACCGGCATGCCTAGGCGGATCTAGAATTTAAACTATATAACTTCAACTTTAATGTTTTTAACATTGAACCCATTATATTTTTAAAATTATGGATTTATGTCTACCATTTTTGTAATTTTAGTGAATTTTTACACATAAGTTTATACTCAGCCTCAAAAGTTGTGGCTTCAATTGAAGCAGTCACTAGAATACTACATCTGACCCTGTTGGCATGCCTTACTTTTGCTTTGTTCATGTGAGAGGAGTATGTGCCAGGCAGCGGCCGAGTTATCTACTAATTGCTCTCTTATTTTTGGTTTGTTTGCATTTTGCAGCATTTATTCATAAATTTTCTATGTTGTTTAATGTTGAAAGGCTTAATGGTGGTAATTTGGTTTTGCTTTTCGGGAGAATATCTTCTTCATAGAGTGCAGATGAAGTAACTATATATGACTCGTTGTATGATGTAGGGCAGGTGATTCTTTGCTTTTAGACTTGTACAGGATGGAAGTAACAGGAGGTTGAGACCTTTAAATTCTATCGCATTGGAAGGTATTCCTTCAATTTTTGTTATCTTTTTTTTTTTAATAAATCTGTGTCTTTTTACTGAGTAGTTATTCGTTAGTCTTCTTTTGCTAGTGAAAGGTACTTAAAAACATTTACTTTTCTGAATAGGTATTTGGGAAATGCTTGGGGTAGCAGAAAACTTGCGGAAAATAGAAAGTGGTAGCAGCAAGGGTTGTCCGTCTAACAAGTTTTACCATAGAACCCGAAGAAGTGGCATGGAATTTGACTCTGATTGGATCAAGCATAGAAAATCATTGACCTTTACCGCACAAGTGATTAGTTCTTCAACTTCTTTTATCCCTTGGTCTTCTAAGATTGCAATTAGTGAAGGATATCATGAATTTCTTTAGTCAATTGCCAATTTATTCAATTACTTTAGAGAAGAGGCCTGGTCAATGATCGTATCACTTTGTGAAAAAATTGTGGTTTTAAAAAATGCTTGGTGTTGTAAGTGGAAACAAGAGAGTCACTGCATCAAGTATGTGTTCCACAGATTTGAGCCAGCAAGATAGTCTAGGTTTTGGTTCCTTTTTAACTTATAATTATGTGTCTGATGGCCCCATCTTGCCTGGACTGCCAGATGATGTGGCAAAGTATTGCCTTGCGCTTGTTCCCCGATCCGATTTTCCTGCTATGGGTGGTGCCTGCAAGTGGTGGAGGTCATTTCTGCAAAGCAAAGAGTTCATCAGCATTAGAAAGCTGGCTGGTCTGCTTGAGGAATGGCTTTATGTCCTGACTGTGAATGCTGAAGGAAGAGAAAGCTACTGGGAGGTTTTCGACTGTTTAGGAAACAAACACCATCAGCTCCCACAGATGCCCGGTCATATAAAGGCTGCTTTTGGAATTGTAGTTCTCAATGGTAAACTTCTTGTTATGGGTGGTCATTCCATGATTGATGAATCTGGGTCGGTCTCAGCCGACGTTTATCAATACGATTCTTACTTGAACAGGTCTGTCAGTGCTTCTGTTTTTATTTCCTTCTCTTTTTGGGGCGAGATGGACGCATATTTTCAGCTAGTGTGAGGTGGGATAATGCATGAGTAGGAGGTTTGGCGGTGCGGTTCCATATAAGATAATTTAGTTTTCCTCCCCAAAAATAAATTATCTAGCTGACCCAACCTTGATAGAAATTTCTGAATTTTGTTTTCATGTTTACATATGAGAAATGTGTTAGTGGCTGTGATTTGGGTTGTTTACCTTGCTATCGTTTTTAAAAATATTTGTCGCTGATTTTACTTTACTAGCCACTCAACTTCCAAGATATCCCAAATATTTTGCTAACTTCCCTAGATTCTCTCTTGTTTTCATCATTATCAATCACGAGATTTAGGTATGTTCGTTCTTATGCCTTGCTGTAATGTAGTTTTCCTTATTTTTGTGTACTTCCAACTGCCCATTTTCCTAGTAGACATGTGCAGGAATGCTTTTGAGATAGCTTCGCCTTTACCACCAATATAAAAACACTATCAATCCAAGGGTAATTATCATTAAAAAATTGTGCACCTGCGTCTGATTTATGAGTGCTTCAAATAGTGGAAACCCTTGTCATCTCCTTCTCAGAAATTGTTGAAAGGAAAATAGACATTATGGATTTAACAATAAAAAAAATAAAATAGAAAAATAGACTTTGTTGATTTACATTGTGGATCTGTTGGTTTATTTGCATCCCTGGCCGGAGTAAACTTTACTTGGAATTACTAGGTCAATTGACACCACAACTAGACTGGTCTCTTTTGGAAGTAGTAGCTTCTCTTTTATCCTCCCACAATTTCCCTTTATTTGTTGGTAGGATGACAGCCTGGCATAAGTGCGCAATTTGATCTGCTGATTTGAACTGAGTTATAAGAGAACTATCTTTTGATGTTTTGAATGATTCATGTTTCTTTTTTTCCTTTTATATATCTTGGGCAGGTGGAGCAAAATGGCTAGCATGAACGTGGCACGTTATGATTTTGCTTGTGCTGAGGTGGATGGAATGGTTTATGCAGTTGGTGGTTTTGGGATAGATGGAGAATCTCTTTCTTGTGCTGAGGTTTATGATCCAGATCAAGATAAATGGACTGTGATCGAGAGTCTTCGCAGGCCAAGGTGGGGCTGTTTTGCATGTGGATTTGGGGGAAAGCTTTATATTATGGGTGGTCGATCAAGTTTTACAATTGGGAATTCTAGGTCTGTTGATGTGTATAATCCCAAGAGTCACACTTGGGGCGAGATGAAAAAAGGTTGTGTTATGGTTACCGCTCATGCTGTTCTGGAAAAGAAGCTCTTCTGCATAGAATGGAAGAACCAGCGGAAACTATCCATTTTCAATCCGGAGGACAATTCATGGAAGATGGAGCCAGTTCCAGTGACAGGGAGTTCAAGCATTCGATTCCAGTTTGGCACACTGGATGGGAAGCTTTTGCTGTTTTCTCTACAAGGCGATCCTGGTTATAACACCCTGCTATATAATCCTAATGCAGCTCCAGAATTACAGTGGCAGACTTGTGACATAAAGCCATCTGGTGCGTGCCTTTGTACTGTTACAATCAAGGCATAAAAATCAAATTGCAAGAAAGAGTTAGAAGACTCCAATGCATCTATGATCATCGACGCACAAATGTCTGTATACTCGGTTTCTCTTCAGGTGTGATGATCAGTTAACCTGTTAGGTTCCTCTAAACTACTTCAAAATTTGAACTGCTTCTGAATGACTTGTGTTTTCTCTTGCTCAACTTCAATCTGATCTTAGACGGCTTCTCCTATAAATATGGCTTTTATCTTCTGTTAAATAATCCCATAACATGGGATACAACCGAAACTCGATATGTTATTTTTATGTTGTCAGGTTAGGACTGAAACTACTTCTTGAAGGATGTTGTACTCCCTAATAGATATATGCTGTCACCCTGGACATGCTTTCATGTCGTTACCAATTTGTAAATAAAAAAATAATTCTTTTGGTATCTGTTCATGTATTTGATCGGGTTCACCCATAATTTTCAATTTTATACTATTGAATAGCTCATGCAAGAAAACCTTCCTTTTTTTTTTACATAGTATGCTTTGGTTTCTTTAGAAATATCTTTTTCATTTTTCCTATTATTGAGTTCCAAACAGAATCTTATAGTCTAATTATTTTTATCGTTCAAATTATTATACACACATCTATGAGGCGTTTGTAGCGACAAATGATTGTCTAAAACAAATATATAAAGAAGCAATGAATATAGAAGGCTGCTTTGCTGGTTCTTGAGGGTGCTATGTAGTTGAAAGGTGGGAGTTGTAATGCGGAAGGGACAACCTTCAGCATTTTTCAGTAAAGGCCTCAGGGCATAAGCACTAGTTTATGTAACTGTATGAAAAATAAGATGTTTGCTTTGTAACTGCAATCCAGAAGTGGTGGCTGGTGACCATATTTGATGGGTATACATTTTGTAACTGTTGGGTTTTAAGCATTAATATGGCTTAAAAGAGGGTGAATGGGAAATGGAGGGAAATGAAAATTTTAAGTGAAATTTTAAGTTTCCCCCTTGATGAAGGAACATTGTCCCATATTGGAAGAGGAAGAGGTTTTTTATGGGTATATAAGCAATTGCTCTTCTTCTAGCTCTTAAAGAGTTGAGAAGAAGTCAAGCCTCGCGCCGTCGTCGCTCGGCTTCGGCTTCAATGATTGATTGATTAATTTTTTGGATCAAATTTATTTGTTAATAGTAAAATATTAACATTAATATTAAATCCAATCAGTTTTTCGTTTTTCAGTTGTGTAACTGAAAATTAAACTACCCTCTTCAATTTTCCCTCTTTATTGTTGAGTAAATAGCCATTCATGTTATGGCATTTATGTTGTGACCGTTTTGCATAAACAGCCATTCTGAAGAGTTACACCTCTTCAGATTTCAGCCCAACATTAGCTATAAATACAAGTCTATTCTGCTCAGAATTTTCATACGAATTTTTAAGTTTCTCCTCCTTCTGCATTGTTTTAACTTCAAAGATAGCAACAGTAAGTGTGATTTGCTACCGAACTTTGTGTTCGCTAAAACACTGGGGTTTGAAGTACCACTACACCAGTGTGTAATTCGTTCTATCCTGGGAGGAAATAATCCATAACCCTGAGTACTAGGAGGGGATTAAATTCCTTAAGGAAACACTGTGAATTCAGTGGGCTTGCATTAAATTCTGTTTATGTTTTTCATTTCTGTTTATGTTATTTTATTTTCTCCAGAATTATTTTACAAATATAATTTACTAACAAGCTTAAGGAATTTAACCTGTATTCTGTTTTTGTGTTATATTCACTGTTCTGGAGATTAAAAAACCTTCGTGGTTTTACCGTTGGAGATAAAATCTACGTGATTTTAACGTTTGTTTGTGTCATTCTTTTACAGAAATGACTAATGATAATGTAAACCAAGTTGTTCCAATGGTGACTGCCAATGCATCAACAAGCCGAACACCAGCGTTGGCACCGGCGGAGAAACCCGGAAAATTTTTTGGGTTAGATTTCAAGCGTTGGCAGCAGAAGATGTTCTTCTACTTGACTACGTTAAGTCTGCAGAAGTTCATCAAGGAAGATGTTCCTGTTCTGCCCGATGGAACTCCAGAGAATGAACGCTTTCTCGTGATTGAGGCGTGGAAGCATTCTGATTTTCTGTGCAAGAATTATGTTCTTAGCGGACTAGAGGACGATTTGTATAATGTCTACAGTGGCGTGGAGACATCAAAAGAATTGTGGACTGCGCTTGAAAAGAAATACAAAACTGAAGATGCTGGGTTGAAGAAATTTGTTGCCGCCAAGTTTTTGGACTACAAAATGGTAGATAGCAAGTCTGTTATTACCCAAGTCCAGGAATTGCAAGTGATTATTCACGATCTCCTTGCTGAAGGTATAAATCAAATTAATACTGATGTTGAAAGTAGTAATCTTAGTATTTTTACTAACAGAATTTTCATTGAAGGTCTCGTCATCAATGAAGCATTCCAAGTAGCAGCGATGATTGAGAAGTTGCCTCCTTTGTGGAAGGACTTCAAAAACTACTTGAAACACAAACGCAAGGAGATGTCCCTTGAAGATCTCATTGTTCGGTTGAGAATCGAAGATGACAACAAAGCTGCTGAAAAGAGAGGTCATGGAAACTCAACAATAATGGGAGCAAACATTGTTGAGGATACTTCTCAAAATAAGAGAAAGAGGAAGCAGGCTTCTGAACCAAAAAGCAACCCAAGCAAGAAGCGGTTCAACGAAAATTGCTACAACTGTGGGAAAGCTGGGCACAAATCTACAGAGTGTCGTGCTCCAAAGAAAGACAAGAAAAAGGTTCAAGCAAACATGGTTGAAAAGCATGAAGATGTTGATGACTTGTGTGCCATGCTTTCTGAATGCAACCTGGTGGGAAATCCAAGGGAGTGGTGGATTGATTCTGGAGCCACTCGCCATGTTTGTGCTGTTAGGGAAGCCTTTGCAACATATGCTCCTGTTGGACCCGAAGAGACGCTTTCTATGGGAAATGCTGCAACCGCCAAGATTGAAGGATGTGGGAAGATCTTTCTGAAGATGACTTCTGGCAAAGTGGTGACTTTGAACAACGTCCTTCATGTTTTCGAGATTAGGAAGAATTTAGTCTCTGCTGGACTTCTTATTAAGAATGGTTTTAAATGTGTTATTTGTATCCGATAAGGTTGTAATAAGTAAGAACGAAATGTTTGTAGGAAAAGGTTACCTCACTGAGGGCCTTTTCAAGCTGGATGTAATGATTGTTGAGAATAATAATAAAATTTCAGCTTCGTTTTACTTACTTGAGTCAAATGAATTATGGCATATACGTTTGGTTCATGTCAATTATAAACCTTGCGGAAAATGATTAACTTGGAAGCATTACCTAAGTTTGAATGCGACAAATCAAAATGTCAAATATGTGTAGAATCTAAGTATGTTAAACATCCTTATAAGTCAGTTGAAAGGAATTCAGATCCTTTGGACTTAATTCACATAGATATTTGTGATATGAAGTCAATACCATCTCGCGGTGGAAAGAAGTATTTCATAACTTTTATTGACGATAGTACTCGATATTGCTATGTTTACTTACTTAATAGTAATGATGAAGCAATGGACGCATTCAAGCAATACAAAAATGAAGTTGAAACGCAACTTAACAAGAAAATCAAAATGATAAGGAGTGATAGGGGTGGTGAATATGAATCTCCTTTCGAACAAATATGTTTAGAATATGGAATTATTCATCAAGCAATGGCCCCTTACACGCCCCAATCTAATGGGATTGCAGAAAGAAAGAATCGTTCATTAAAGGAGATGATGAACGCATTATTGATAAGTTCTGGTTTGCCTCAGAACTTGTGGGGGGAAGCCGTTCTTACGGCTAACCGAATACTAAATCGAGTACCCCATAGCAAAACACAATCCATTCCATATGAAAAATGGAAAGGAAGGAAGCCCAACTTGAATTATTTTAAAGTGTGAGGGTGTTTGGCAAAAGTACAAGTTCCTAAACCCAAAAGGGTAAAATAGGGCCGAAAATCATTGATTGTGTTTTCATAGGATATGCGACCAATAGTAAAGCATATCGATTTCTGGTTCATAAATCAGAAAATCCCGACATTCAATATAATACGGTTATAGAATCAGATAATGCTGAGTTCTTTGAAAATATATATCCGTATAAAAAGGAATGTGAGTCGATTGGTGAAGGATCTAAACGACCTCGGGAAGAAACAAAAGGAAGTACATTTAATCAGGAGGATCCAAGACGTAGTAAATGTCAAAGAACGTCTTCTTCATTTGGACCAGATTTTGTGACTTTCTTGTTGGAAAATGAGCCTCGAACATTTAAAGAAGATATGTCTTCTTCGGAATCATTGTTTTGGAAAGAGGCAGTCAGTAGTGAAATAGAATCCATATTGAACAACCATACATGGGAATAGGTTGATCTTCCTCCTGGAAATAAACTTTTGGGTTCTAAATGGATCTTTAAGAGGAAAATGAAGGATGATGGTACTATTGATAAATTTAAGGCAAGACTTGTAGTCAAAGGGTATAGACAACGAGAAGGTCTTGACTACTTTGACACATACTCTCTAGTTACAAGAATTACGTCCATATGGATGTTAGTAGCATTACCTGCGGTGTATGGTTTTGAAATTCATCAAATGGACGTTAAGGCGGCCTTCTTGAATGGAGATTTGGAGGAAGAAATCTACATGGAACAACCTAAAGGGTTTGTGGTTACAGGTAAAGAAAAGAAGGTCTATAGACTTGTTAAGTTCCTTTACGGACTAAAACAAGCACCCAAACAATGGCATGCGAAATTTCACCAAACAATGTTGTCAAATGGTTTTAAGATAAATGAATGTGATAAATGTGTGTACATTAAAAATGTTCCAAATCACATAGTCATTGTTTGCTTATATGTGGACGATATGTTGATAATGAGTAATGACATTGCCAACATAAATGCTACTAAGCGTATGTTAACTAGCAAGTTTGATATGAAGGACTTGGGAGTTGCTGATTTAATTCTGAGAATTAAGATCCATAAGACTCCTCAAGGTCTGGCATTGTCACAATCTCATTATATTAAGACAGTACTTGAAAAATTCAAGCACTTAGGGTTTAAATTTGCAAAGACTCCAATTGACGTGAATCTTGCATTAGCTAAGAACAAAGGCCAAAGCATATCACAATTGGATTATGCTCGTGGGTTGGGATGCTTAATGTACATCATGAATTGTACACGACCAGATATAGCTTGTGCTATAAGTAAATTGAGTCGATACACAAGCAATCCAGGTCAATCTCATTGGATGGCAATGAAACGTGTTTTGGGATATTTAGAACATACCCAGGGCTTTGCTTTGCACTACAGTAATATCCTGCGGTGAATGAGGGATACTGTGATGCAAATTGGATCACCGGTTCAGCTGATTCTAAGTCCACAAGTGGATATGTATTCACTATTGGTGGAGGAGCGGTATCTTGGAAGTCGTCCAAACAAACTTGTATTGCCCGCTCTACAATGGAGGCTGAGTTCATAGCCTTAGATAATGCCGGTAAAGAAGCTGAATGGCTCCGGAATTTCTTGGAAGACATTCCATTGGCCCAAACCGTTGGCACCAATGTGCATATATTGCGATAGTCAAATGGCAATTGGAAGGGCTGGGAGCGTTATGTATAACGGTAAATCTCGTCATAAACGACGAAGACATAAAACTGTTAGCAATTACTCTCTAGAGGAATTATCACGATTGACTATGTAAAGTCAAGTGATAATGTGTCGGATCCACTTACAAAAGGCCTAACTAGAGAGGTAGTTGAGAAATCATCAAGGGGAATGGGACTATGGCCGAGAACAAGTCATTGGCTGTAACTCTACCTAGAAGATTGGAGATCCCAAGATCTAGGTTCAAGGAGATCAAACAAAGTCATTAATGACGGTTCAACATTGTCAACTAAATTTTGGTCCATTCTCGTGATGAGACAATGTTCAGTACCAAGGATAAAGCATTAAGGCTTTTTAATGATTTCTAATTTGATACAAGGTATATCAAATAGTGTATCTATGGGATGAAACGTTTAGGAATCACCTATGTAAGTGTGAAGTGTTAGCCGCTTCAAGGAGAACTTTGTAAGGCCAGTTCTCTACGCACTTATGAAACCAGGCGGTGTTCATGGCTGAAACGAACACAACAATGAGAACCAAAGACGGTTAAGGGTTGGTTGTGTGACTTATGGCTATCTAGGTATACACCAAAGTTCGACGGTTCAAAGATATCAAATCTACCGATTGACCGAGTATATCCGACATAAGTTCACTACGGAAAGTTCAAAGGGAAACCTACTTATCCAGATGCAATTAATCCTTGCTTGCGAGTCACACAGTTTTTCATGCATATTTCCGTGATATAGCCATTCCCCGAGCATTTAATATGGCTTAAAAGAGGGTGAATGGGAAATGGAGGAAAATGAAATTTTTAAGTGAAATTTTAAGTTTCCCCCCTTGATGAAGGAACATTGTCCCATATTGGAAGAGGAACAGGTTTTTTATGGGTATATAAGTAATTTCTCTTCTTCTAGATCTAAAAGAACTGAGAAGAAGGCAAGTCTCGCGCCGTCGTCGTCGTCGCTCGCTCGGCTCAGCTTCGGCTTTGGCTTCGGCTTCGGCTTCGGCTTCGGCTTTGGCTTCGGCTTCGGCTTCGGCTTCGGATTTGGATTTGGTCAAATGATCGATTGATTGATTAATTTTTTGGACCAAATTTATTTGTTAATAGTAAAATATTAACAGAAATGTTATTAAATATTCGTTTTAATAACAGAATATTAATATTAAAATAAATATTAATATTAAATCCAATCGGTTTTCCGTTTTTCAGTTGTGTAAATGAAAATTAAACTACCCTCTTCAATTTTTCCTCTTTATTGTTGAGTAAATAGCCATTTATGTTATGGCATTTATGATGTGGCCGTTTTGCATAAACAGTCATTCTGAAGAGTTGCACCTCTTCAGATTTCAGCCCAACATTGGCTATAAATACAAGTCCATTCTGCTCAGAATTTCCATACGAATTTTTAAGTTTCTCCTCCTTCTTCTGCATTGTTTTAACTTCAAAGAAAGCAACAGTAAGTGTGATTTGCTACTGAACTTTGTGTTCGTTGAAACACTGGGGTTTGAAGTACCACTACACCAGTGTGTAATTCGTTCTATCCTGGGAGGAAATAATCCATAACCTTGGGTACTAGGAGGGGATTAAATTCCTTAAGAAAACACTGTGAATTCAGTGGGCTCGGATTAAATTCTGTTTCTATTTTTCATTTCTGTTTATGTTACTTTATTTTCTCCAGAATTATTTTACAAATACAGTTTACTAACAATAACAAACAGATCATCAACGTCTATATCATATTTTGGAGCAAATGATAGCCTCTCCTAGCCGGTAGAAGTGGGCAGCCAAGTTGATGGGATATGACTATGCCCTTGTCTATAAAAAAAGGAAAGAAGATGCAGGGTTGAGCACAAAATTGCACTTTCATTTTCTGATCACTGCCAAGTGCCAACTATTACAGCAGGTTAAAGACTCGTACTAATGACAAGATATCTAGTACTATAACAACGCATTAGAGGAAAATATTAAAGACTCGTACTTATAATATGACTGTTGGGCTTTTTAAGCTTAGTTTAGCTTAAATGAGGGTGAATGGAAAATGGAGGGAAAATGAAATATTTGAGTTTCTCTCGTTGGCAAAAGGACATTGTCCCATATTGGAGGAAGAAAAGTATTTTGATGAGTATACATACAATTGCTCTTCTTCTAGCTCTTAAAGAGTTAAAAAGGCAAGTCTCGCGCCATCGTCGCTCACTCGCTCGCTCGGCTTCGGCTTCGGCTTCGAATATTAATCTTTTTGGACAAATTTATTTCAATTATTTAATTAATTAACGAAAATTCAATCCGAAATAACCCATGACCCGCGACCCGGTCCGGTTCGGTCCGTTTTCTTTTCCGAATTATTTTAAATTTCCCGCAATATTTCAAACAGAAATATTCCCAACAGCCATGGCTGTTTCTGAAAGGTTGCAAACCTTTTCAGAAACAGTGCCAGAAAGTCTATAAATATGCTTTGAATCCCAGAATCTTTTCTTACAAAATTTTCTGATCTTCTTCTTCTTCCGCATAAAATTTTCAGTGTGTTTTACAGCCTTCGAGTGGTTTGCTGTTCATCGGCGTTTTTGGTACCAACACTCCGGTGAGTTAAATCGTTCTATCTTGGGAGGATATATTCCAGCACCTCGGGTACTTGAAGGGAATAATTTCCTTAAGGACACATTGTGTATTCAATAGGCTCGATTTATTTCGAAATTACTTTTCAGATATTATTTTGACATACTGTTTCTACTAACTTTCTGTTTCTGTTTCTATTTCACAAAGTTTATTGGTTTTATTATTTATTACAGTAATATAGATTAATAACAATCTTAAGGAAATTAATTTATTTATTTATTTACTGTAATCCGAATTCTGTTTTGGAGATTAGAACATGTGTGATTTTCTACTCCTTCTGAATTTTTTTACTCTGATTTGAAGATATAAAAACTTCATCGGAGTATTAAAATTCAGAAACGATTTGAAGAACATAGAAACTTCATCGTTTTATGTGAAACAGTATATAAAAACTTCGATTTTTATTTATTAAACGTACTGTTTATCGTTAATTACAATATTGTTTACTGTTCTATTTTTTGCCATTAATTGAACTCTTCTGTTGTTAACAGTGAGAAATGGCAATCGATAACAGAAATTCTTCTGCGACTGTTGCGGCAACGATGATAGCCTCGTCAAGCCGAACTGTTGTTCCACCGGTCGAGAAATTGGGAATATTTTCTAGAGACAACTTCAAAGGATGCAGCAAAGGGTGTTTTTCTGGCTTACCACACTTGGTATGCAGAAGTCACTAGTGAATACCCTCCAGTGCATGCCGCCGACATGCCAGACAATGAGAAGTTTATGATTGTTGAGGAGTGGAAACAGGCAGATTTTCTTTGAAAAGGCTATATCCTAAGTGCTTTGGAGGATGAGTTGTATAATGTTTACAGTGCTATGAATACTTCGAAAGAATTATGGGACGCACTTGAAAAGATGTACAAGACTGAAGATGCATGCTTGAAGAAGTTTGTGGTTGCCAAGTTTCTAGACTATAAAATGATAGACAACAAAACTATTAGAACCCAAGTTCAGGAGCTTCAGCTTATTTTTCATGACCTTATTGCTGAAGGTATGGTCGTTAATGAAGCATTTCAAGTGGCTACAATGATTGAAAATTGCCTCCTTCGTGGAGATATTTCAAGAACTATCTTAAGCACAAGCACAAAGAAATGAAGTTGGAAGATCTCGTGATTCGTCTCAAGATTGAGAAAGAAAACAAAACAGCCGAGAAGAAGTCTCGTGGAAATTCAACAATCATGGGAGCTAATATCATTGAGGAGACTATCGCGCTCCTTTTTCTCGTGATATCGGGTTTCGACACGTGACTAACTCTTTTATGGAAGGTATTAAAAGAGAAGAGTCTCCACCTAATGATTTTAAGGTGTGTTATGGCACCTATTTGCAAATGACTCTATTTTAACTAGTTTGCATCAGCAAATATCGGGTAAGGGCTAGAAATTATCTCGAGGAGAAGATGTTAGGCATTCCTCGAGGTCCACAATTCGAATTATATAAATTAGTCCAAAACAAGAGGGAAAGACAAGAAGTTGGGAAATTATTATCAAAAATCTACCAATAAACAAAATAATTGATTTTAAGACAAGATGGGGGGGGGGGGTCCTAAGTATTTTAGCCTAAAGGATCACCCCGTGAAACATAAATAATACTTCGCAACTCCTTCGAGATGGGGTGTTACTCGTGTTATTCAGCGGGCATAGACTATCATATCCTGCTACCCGATTACTATCTTTAAGTTGTTACCTAAGGCGTACTAATTTATTCTAAGTCGTACCTTATGCGTGCACTACCCGTCCAATGCCTATGGTCCAGGAGGTGTTTGGACCTCTATTTTGGGTGTTCTAGACTTAACTTAGGTTGCTCAAAAATGAGAAAACTAGACGACATACAAAACAAGTTGGACTTCATGTGAAAGCAATTAAGGGCTCAAGTTAGCCTCCACACTTAAACAGCAAATGTACGCAACGAATTAGTCGTTTGACAGCTTTAGAATTGAGATGAGTTAAAGTCATTAAGCCCTATACACATGGTTTCTATGTGACCTCAAACGTGCAGGCAGTTTCATATGCAAGGTGCCATTTTAGATACAACTTCTGAGCGACTACACAATTGCCTACTGATTGAAGGTTATAAGCGATTAAACCTATAGACATGCTATCTAGGTGATTTACGCAGTAGTTAGTAGTGATAGCCATAGAAGACATTCAGAATTACTCAGTTTGATCATATAGGCATGCTTTCTAATAGTGGCAACGAAACAGTGTTGGAAGTTCAATATTAGCACTTAAAAGCGAGTAGGATTATCTTATAGGCAGGTGTTGGCCCAAGTTCAGTTGAAGTTTTGAAGATTGACAAATGAACTCAGTAATGGACCTGGTCCATCTGGTGAAACACAGTGTTTATCAACCATTGCATATGAGATGCACGTGAGGAATATATATCATAGAGATCAAGCAACAATATCTTCTGAACTAAATCGAAAAGATTGCAGTTGGGATAAGGAGAACAGTCTCCTTATGAGGAGAGAACACAATCCTAATCTAGGATAAGGGTTGGGGTTTGTATTGGTCAAGGACTCAAAATCGTCTAAGGATAAGCAATAGAGTCTCAATCAGACTCTAATTACTAACTCAATAAATAACTGAGTTTGTTCTCTTTTACAGGTATTGCACATACGCATAACTAAAACATAATTGAGAGCAAAAGAGCAAGTCTGTTTTGAAAGAAATATATGTGAGATATAAGTGTGCACTCCTGAAGCTACTTGAACGAAAGAGAAGAACCAGTTCCATTGTGTTTATTCTTATTCTAGTTCAATTGTAGTAGGAATTTCTGTTTGTACTTTTCAGCTTATTTAGAAGCAATTGTATTAGGTACTTTGAGTATTCAAGTTAGAGTTAACTTGAAAGTGTCGCAACAGTTGAGGCTGTGTGCCACACTGGGATTAGAGTTAATCCTTAGGTTTACAAAGAGTTTTTGTAAATGCTGTTTTGGCTCAGTGATTTTAGTGGAAGTTTGGGAAAATCCTACTGAGTAGTAGGTCGTGGTTTTTTCACCTTTTGAGCCAGGTGTTTTCCACGTAAAAATCTCTGTGTTCTTTAGTTTATGCATTTATTATTCCGCAAACTGCAATAGTTAGAACACCTAGAAGAACCAGGTTCTTCTAGTGCGAAAAATGGGTACCACACAAATCACCCCCCCCCCCTTTGTGTGGTATTGACGTTTAGAACATCAGTAGGATTTCTACAATTAGCGATTGAAACTAGTTTTAGCTCCTATAGGCATGTCTCCTAAGTGAGTAATTATAACAACAACACATTAACCAATTAAAACCCTATAGGCATGATTTCTAAAATGCAGATTTGTAGAACATAAGCTAACATGACCCTATGGTCATAGTGTCTAATGGGTATGTTGTAATGCAAATTGAGACATTGGTCACTTTATTTCCTATAGGCATGATATCTAGCAAACATGTAGGAGCAGAATATGTTAAACGAATTAAACACCTATAGGCAGGATTTCTACTTGTTTCATGCAAATATTAAAATAAACCTGTTTTCCCGATTTTACTAACACCCTAATTGTTATTACAATATTATTTCAGACCCAATGAGTGAAATAAATTACAGAATTACAAAATAGCTATAGTGGTCCTAAAGCGGGCCCAAAGTATAGCCAGCCCGGCTAGGCCTTCAATCTCAAGTCCACATAGTTTCACAACAGCCCAGAAAATAATCTTCATAGCCAAAACCCAATAGTTATCAAAGATTCAGAAAACAGCCATGTACACAAGCCCATTGGATCATTCAGTAGGTAGAAAGGGGGCATGATGGAGCATTTGGGACAGAGTGCCAAGGAATCTTAGACACTAGTGTGCAAAGTTCACAAGGGTCTCAAAATGGACCCCGAGCAGTGCTAACACTGGGGAGGTTAATAAAGGAGATTCAAGAAATGACTAAAGACCAAGTCATAGTATGTTAGAGTTCACAAGGGTCTGAATTGGACCCCGTGTGCTCACACTAGGGAGGTCAATGATAGAACCTAGGTAGCTTTGGCTTTTAGCTGGCTAAGAATGAGAACTCAAAAGAGCCCAGGTAACAAGTGAAAGAGAGTAAACTAAGGTTGAGGGACATCACTGAAGGATACAAACAGTCAAGTTGAGCACATAGAGCAGATAATCGAACCGGCTTTAGGTTTTAAGAACAGACTTAGCAAAGATTCAGAAGAACAAGTTCAACACCTAGTGCATAAGTAGTCACACATTAACAAGACAGGTTTCAGGATTGCTATACACCGACTCATAGTAAAGAAAAGGTTCAAATTATGCTAAGTATAGGTGCTAGTGTTACAACAAGGAATAATATTAATTGGCAACCGAATTTAGACAGGATGAGAACAGATCATTGCAACTACTGGAAGTCGAGGCATGCTAGAAACATACTAATAGGGAACAGGATCAAACATGCTACATAGGCAGGATATCATCATAACAAATTC
The DNA here is from genome assembly GCF_001879085.1 of Nicotiana attenuata. Classification (NCBI taxonomy): domain Eukaryota; kingdom Viridiplantae; phylum Streptophyta; class Magnoliopsida; order Solanales; family Solanaceae; genus Nicotiana; species Nicotiana attenuata. The sequence continues at coordinate 221,555 of NW_017670685.1, forward strand.
AGAATAGGACAGGAGACAGACTTATGCTATATAGTTAATACACACGTTCATGCTTTTGAACTCAATCAATTAGTCTATTAAAAGGGGTACGAATCACGTAAGTAAATCATGTTCAAGTAACAGGATTGATAGCAAAACTAAACAACAAAGAGGTGAAAAGGTCCTAAACATCAGTAAGTTGCAGCACATAGGCTAGATAAGCTTGAAAGGAATCTAATTATACTCAAATAAGGTTTAGGCATGATTTAAACTGTCAACACGAAGTTAAAAGTTAAGGAGAGCTAAAAAAATTGAAGTAGAACAAACACAATTGCACACAAAAAACAACCCAGAAGAACATATTAAGCAAAACTCCAGGAGTGAAAACATATGCAAATTACAGATACATAGTGTCACGACCTGAGTTCACCCTCCGTGAACTGTCGTGACGGCACCTAGTCTCTACGACTAGGTAAGCCTAACAATTTGCGAAAAAAGGAAAACGAAAGATAAAACTAACCAAAAACTGTGGAATAACATAAATAAAACGTTTAGGATGCCGCTCGGCATATACAAATATAAACTCTCAAACAGAATCAACTCCCAAAATCCAGAGTCTCATGAAATCACAAGCTGAGAATGTTTACATAAAGTTCTAACTCTAGAATATCTAGTCAACGGAGAGTACAGAAGACCTAAAGCTAACAGAAAGAGATAGAGAGAGACTCCTTGGTTTGTGGACGCGGCAAATATACTCAAGTTTCGAAAGTCGCCTCGTCTCGCTAACAATATGGCTGAGCAGATGAACCTGGATCTGCACACGGAAAACATGTGCAGGAAAGGGCATGAGTACACCACGGCGGTACCTAGTAAGTGCCAAGCCTAACCTCGGTCGGGTAGTGACGAGGAAGGTCAGGGCCCTACCGGTGATAAACATATATATATATATATATATATATATATATATAAGGAAATGAAACAGTATAAAGCAACACAGGGTAATAAGAACAAGAACAACTACAACAGAGATAAAATCATAGAAAGAAGATAGCTCTACACAGATATAGCAACCGGGGATCTACCAGGATACCGTCTTGTAGTCCCCAAATGTAAATATCCAGCAACCGGGGATCTACCAGGATACCGTCCTATAGTCCCCAAATGTAAATATCCAGTGGATCTCCCGGGTGTCGTCCCGTAGTCCAACTCATAGTGCGCAGGGGATCTACTGGAATACCAATCCGTAGTCCCAAATGTAAATACCAGTACTGGGGGAATCTACCGGGTGCAGTCCCGTAGTTCCAATATAACTGTGCAGGGGGATCTACCGGAATACCGATCCGTAGTCCCAAATAAACAGGCAAGGGGGATCTACCGGGATACCGCCCGTAGTCCCAAAGTAAACACACAGCAGCAACACGAAGAATATTTAATTCAATCCAATTTCATACCAAGGTAAAATAGGTATTTCTAACCTAGCACGCTGCACAGAATTCAAATAAAGCAGTTTGAGCAAGCAAAACAATTGAGTCATTTAGACATGATTTCCTAAGCTAACAGTAGGCTTAAATTGCAAGTAGTATAAACAGGGAAGAAAACACAATGATAGTTACTTAATGAAAACAAGATTTTCAACAATTAGCACATGTACGCACTCGTCACCTCACGTACAAGGCATTTCATATATCAACAATACCAAATCCTAAGGGGAGTTCCCTCACACAAGGTTAGGCAAGCCACTTACCTCGAACCAGCTCAATCAACTCGAAATCACGTTCTTGCCACGAGTACCCGACTCCAAATGGCCCACATCTATTCAAATTAATTGCATAATGTAAATATAACTTTAAGTAACTAATTCAACTAACTAATTCGAAAGCTAACCCGCGAAATTAGGAAAATCGCCCAAAAAGTCCCCCTGGCCCACATCTCGAAATCGGATAAAATCCGCAAAACTAGAATCCTCACACTCTCACGAGTTCAAACATACCAAATACACGAAAATCGGACCACAAACAACACCTCAAATCCCCGATTCCAAGTCTCCAATTTCAAACCCTAAACCCCCAAATTTAACCCTTATTTTCCATAAATTTCTTGCCAAATCAGTAGAAAAATACCATAATAACGAATTTGGAATCCAAAAACCTTACCTCCTCGAAGCTCCCTTGAATTCTCTCTCAAAAACCTCCCAAAAAGCTCAAAATTCGGATGAAAATGGGGAAGGAATGGGCAAAAATCGCGACTGAAACCTTATATAGGTTCTGGCCCAGGGTTCCCGCACCTGCGGCCATTTCCTCGCACCTGGGTGGTGCGCATCTGCAAGAATTCACTTAAAGCACCAAGCCACACCTGCGGTCTCGCAAGTGCGCTCAACCTCTCGCACCTGCGGATTTTGGTCTCCAAGCGCCTGGCCGCATCTGCGGCTCCTCCATCGCTTCTGCGATCACTCACCTGCGGTCCCCAAATCGCAGGTGCGGTTATGACAGAACTTCAGCAGCTGAAGCTGCTTCCAAATCTCCCAATTTTCTTCCGTCAACCTTCCGAAATCATCTCGAGGCCCCCGGGACCTCAACCAAAAATACGAATAAGTCATATACCACTATTCAAACTTGTACCAATCCTCGGAACACTCAAAACAATGCCGGAATATCAAATCACCCTCGGATACAAACCTAAGGATTCCAAAACTTCCAATTTCTGCTTTTGATCAAAAAGTCTACCAAACCTCGTCTGAATTACCTGAAATTTTGCACACACGTCCCAAATGACACGACGGACCTACTCCAACTTCCGAAATTCCATTCCGACCCCGATATCAAAATCTCACTATCGAAACGAAAAGTTCAAAAATTCGACTTTCGGCATTTCAAGCCTAATTAAGCTACAGACCTCCAAAACACAATCCGAACACGCCCCTAAGCCCGAAATCACCAAACGGAGCTAACGGAACCAGCGGAATTCCATTCCGAGCCCGTCTTCACACTGCTCCGACAACGGTCCAAATTCTAAAGCTTAAACTCTCATTTAGGGACTAAGTGTCCCAAAACTCTCCGAAATCCAAACAAATCCTCCCGACAACTCACAATAGAAGAAATAAACACGGGGAAAGCAGTTAATAGGGGATTGGGGCATTAATTCTTAAAACGACCGGCCGGGTCGTTACACATAGGAATGAAACTACGAAGTCCAGTAACTCACCAGTTAAGTAAAAAAAACAAGAAAGAACATAAGTCCACAGTATTCTGAATATTAACGAAGAACTAGAACCCAGAATTTCGGTGGCCTTGGCTTTCAGCCGGCCAAGAACCAAAGTATAGAATGAGATAACATAATAGAGCTTTTAAATTTAGTGAGATTATAGCGATTCAAGTTTGTCTTAAAGGGGTTTTAGGGAAAAATAAGTAAATCCTAGTTTTTTAGGGAAGGTGAATATTGACAAAATATAACAAAAATCAGACACACAGTAGAATATAGGACGGATATAGACATAATAACACTTAAAATCAAAGAATCGAACCAATTTAGGTTCGATCTAAAGAGATCTGAAAAACCTAGTTTTAGGGTAAGTAAGAATCAACAAAAAATACACAGAGATTCGTACCCATAATAGAACAAAGGATGAATATAGACGGAATAGCAGAGAGGTCAAGGATTTGAACCGATTTTGGTTCGATTTGATAAGATTTGCTTACCATGTTTAGGCAAGCACCATAGGAGAGTAACCAGTACCAAGAGGAGGTCGTATATGGCAAGTAGTAGCAGTCAAATCCCATGTCTGGTGGGATTATGAGAAGGATTTGGGGGGAAGACGGCTAGGGTTTAGTTGAAGAAGAAGAGGGGGGGTTTGAGAGAATATGAGGGTGGCGGATTGTAGGGGAGTGATTAGGGTTTGGGGGTGAGGGAATAATTAAAAGAAGAGGTTGAATGGGGACCATTGATCTCAGAGATCAACGGCCGGGATTTTAAGAGGGTTGGGTCGGGTTAGCTTAGGCGGGTTGCAGCCGGGTTATGGCTGGGGTGGACTGGGCTATCGTTTGGGTAGTTTTAGGTCCGAATTTGGTTTTTAAAATGGGCTATTATTTAAATACACAAAATTTAACAAAATAATTTATAAAAATGCTTTAATAAATAAAAAATGTTATTTATGCAATAAAATGATTAAAAATAATAATTTAGCATTACAAAAATATAGAAGGCTATTTTTTGACACAAATAGCATAGATAAAAAGCAATTATTTATGAATATAGGCTATTATTGCAAAATTAGGTAAATAGCTTAAAAATGCAAACATAATTATACGAAATAAAGTAAAAATATTATGAAACATATATGACGATGCAAAATAGTAATTTGGATGATTAAGTCATCACAAAATAATTTGAAGGAATAATTAATAATTATTCAAGTAATTTAAATGCAGAAAAATTAATTTAAAGCTCTAAAAATTATGGAAAATTATAGAAAATGCCTGTATAGATTTGTAGACTAAATGATGATGCAAAAATGATGTTTTGAAAGTGTACATATATATATATATGTTTTGAAAAAAATATGAGGGCAAAATTGGGTATCAACAGAGACTGCTCCAAAAAGTAAGAAGAGAAAGAGGTCTTCTAGACAAGCTAAGGAGCATAACAAAAAGAAATTCAAGGGCAACTGCTACAATTGTGAAAAAATTAGTCACAAAGCCCCTGAATGTCGTCTCCCGAAAAAGGATAAGAAGAAGGGATATGCCAACATAGTGGAGAAGAATGATGACATTGATGATCTGTGTGTAATGCTTTCGGAATGCAACCTAGTTGGAAATCCGAAGGAGTGGTGGATTGACTCTGGAGCCACTCGACATGTTTGTGCTGTCAAAGAAGCATTTGCGACTTACTCTACTGCTGGTCCCGAAGAAGAGCTTTCCATGAAAAATACTGCAACAGCCAAGATTGAAGGTTATGGGAAGATATTCATAAAGATGACTTCCGGCAAGGTGTTAACGCTCAACAACATTCTTCATGTTCCTACTATTAGGAAGAATTTAGTTTCTACTTCTTTACTTGTTAAGAATGAATTCAAATGTGTATTTGTTTCTGACAAAGTTGTTGTAAGCAAAATAGAAATGTATGTTGGAAAGGGCTACCTCACAGAGGGCCTTTTCAAACTAAATGTAATGGTTGTTGACAGTATGAATAAAATTTCAGCTTCTTCTTATTTATTGGAGTCAAATGATTTATGGCATATTCGTTTAGGACATGTCAATCAAAAAACCTTGTGAAAGTTAATTAATTTAGAAGTATTGCCTAACTTCGAGTGTAATAAATCAAAATGTCAAATATGTGTTGAATCTAAGTTTGTAAAACATCCTTATAAGTCTGTTGAAAGGAATTCAAATCCTTTAGACTTAATTCATACTGATATTTGTGGTATGAAGTCGACACCATCTCGAGGTGAAAAAAGTATTTTATAACTTTTATTGACGATTGCACTCGATATTGTTATGTTTATTTGCTTAATAGTAAAGATGAAACAATTGTAGCATTTAAGCAATACAAGAATGAAGTGGAGAATCAACTGAATAAAAAGATCAAAATGATTAGAAGTGATAGGGGTGGAGAATATGAATCTCCGTTTGCAGAAATATGTTTGGAATATGGAATTATCCATCAAACTACTGCACCTTACACACCTCAATCCAATGGAATTGCGGAAAGGAAAAACTGGACATTAAAGGAAATGATGAATTATTTATTAATAAGTTCTGGATTACCGCAGAGTTTGTGGGGGGAAGCTATCCTTACAGTTAATCGAATACTCAACAGAGTACCCCATAGCAAAACATAATCTATTCCATACGAAAAATGGAAAGGAAGAAAACCCAACTTGAAATATTTCAAAGTGTGGGGGTGTTTAGCAAAGGTACAAATACCTTTATCCAAAAGGGTAAAAATCGGACCAAAAATCGTGGATTGCGTTTTCATTGGATATGCTACAAACGGTAAAGCATGTCGGTATTTGGTTCATAAATCTGATAATCCTGAAATTCATATTAATACGGTAATGGAATCAGATAATGCTGAATTCTTTGAAAGCATCTATCCGCATAAAACTGAATACGAGTCGTTACGTGAAAGAGCTAAACGACCTCGGGAAGAACCAAAGGAAAATACTCCAAGTGTAGAAGATCCAAGGCGTAGCAAACGTCAAAGAACATCTACTTCCTTTGGACCAGATTCTGTGACATTCTTGCTTGAAAATGACCTCAAATTTTTAAAGCATCTATGTCATCCTCTGATTTAGCGTTTTGGAAAGAGGCAGTCAATAGTGAGATTCAATCAATTTTGGATAACCATACATGGGAATTAGTTGATCTGCCTCCGGGAAATAAGCCTTTATGTTCGAAATGGATCTTTAAACGGAAAATGAAAGTTGATGGCACTATTGACAAATATAAGGCAAGACTTGTTGTCAAAGGTTAGAGACAAAAGGAAGGCCTTGATTACTTTGACACTTACTCGCCAGTAACAAGAATAATATCTATTAGGGTGTTAGTGGCACTGGCGGCCGTGTATGGTCTTGAAATCCATCAAATAAATGTTAAAACAGCTTTCTTAAATAGAGAATTGGAGGAAGAGATTTACATGGAACAACTTGAGGGTTTTGTGGTTCCGAGTAAAGAAAAGAAAGTGTGCAAACTAGTTAAGTCGCTTTATGGACTTAAACAAGCACCCAAACAATGGCATGCCAAATTTGATCAAATAATGTTGGCAAGTGGGTTTAAAATCAACGAGTGTGACAAATGTGTTTACATTAAAAACATTCCAGGTCATGAAGTCATTGTTTGTTTATATGTTGATGACATGTTGATAATGAGCAAAAATATGGCAGATATAAATGCTACTAAGCGCATGTTGGCTAGCAAATTCGACATGAAAGACTTAGGAGCTGCTGACGTGATCTTAGTAATTAGAATTCATAAGACTCCACAAGGTCTAGCATTATCACAGTCTCACTACATTGAAAAAGTACATGACAAGTTCAAGTACTTGTATTTCAAGATTGCCAAGACTCCAATTGATGTGAGTTAAGCACTTCAAAAGAATGAAAGTGAAAGTGACTCACAACTGGACTATGCAAGAGTATTGGGAAGTTTGATGTATATCATGAATTGTACGCGACCAGATATAGCATGTTCTATTAGCAAACTAAGTCGGTTTATAAGTAATCACAATCAAATACATTGGATGGCAATGAAAGGAGTTTTGGGGTATCTGAAGCATACCCAAAATTATGCTTTGCATTATAACAAATATCCCTCCACGATTGAGGGATATAGTGATGCAAATTGGATCACCGGATCACTGAAATTAAATCCACGAGTGGATATATTTTTACAATTGGGGGTGGAACAGTATCTTGGAAATCATCCAAACAAATGTGCATCACCCGTTCTACAATGGAATCTGAATTCATAGCTTTAGATAAGGCCGATGAAGAAGCTGAATGGCTCCGGAATTTCATGGAAGATATTCCATTTTGGCCCAAACCTTTGGCACCAGTTTGTATACATTGTGATAGTCAAGTGGCAATAGGCAGGGCAGGGAGCGTTATGTATGATGGAAAATCTCGTCATATGCGACGGAGACACAATACCGTTAGATAACTACTCTCTAGTGGTGTTATCATGAATGACTACGTAAAGTCAATAGATAACGTGTCGGATCCACTTACAAAAGGCCTATCTAGAGTGGTTGTTGAAAGATCATCAAAGGGAATGGGGTTAAGGTCTAGGACAAGTTATCATGGCGGTAACTCTACCTAGCAGACTGGAGATCCCAAGAGCTAGGTTCAAATAGATCAAACAAAGTTATGAATAACGGTTCAACATTGTCAAATAACTCAACCCATTCTCGTGATGAAGACAATGTTCATAAATCGAGGTAAAGCATTAAGGCTTTTTGATGAGTCAATAAAGCTTAAAGCTTTATAATGATTTGTTAAGTTTGACAGGATATGACCAGATAGTGTGTCTATAGGATTACACATTTACATATCACCTATGTGAGTGTGAAGTACAAGCCGCTTCAAAGGAAATGAAAGTAAAGGCCCATTCTCTAAGCACTCATGAAACCAGGCGGTGTTCATGGCTAAAACGAACACAACCGTGAGAACCATAGATGGTTAAGGGTTGATTGAGTGACTTATGTTGTCTAGGTATACAACAAAGCTCGATGGTTCAAAGATATAAAATCTACCGATTGACCGAGTATATCCGATATAAGTTCACTACGGAAAGTTCAAATGGAAACCTACTTATCCAGATGCAATTAATTCTTGCATGTAAAACACAAACCTACTTATCCAGATGCAATTAATTCTTGCATGTAAAACACACACGCATCCGTGCATTCCTTTGTTTTGTAGTCATTCCTCATTCATGTGGGGGATTGTTGGGCTTTTTATGCTTGGTTTAGCTTAAAAAGGGGTGAATGGGAAATGGAGGGAAAATGAAATATTTGAGTTTTCCTCCGTGGCAAAGGGACATTGTCCCATATTGGAGGAAGAAAAGACTTTTGATGGGTATATATACAAAAGCTCTTCTTCTAGCTCTTAAAGAGTTAAGAAGAAAGGCAGGCCTCGCGCCGCCGCCGTCGTCGCTCGCTCGGCTCGGCTTCATCTTCGAAATTGTATTTGGATTTGGTCAAAGATTGGTTGATTAATCTTTTTGGACAAAATTTCTTTCAATTATTTAATTAATTAACAAAAATTCAATCCGAAATAACCTTTGACCTGCGACCCGGTCCGGTCCGTTTTCTTTCCCAAATTATTTTAAATTTCCCTCAATATTTCAAACAGAAATATTCCCAACAGCCATGGTTGTTTCTAAAAGGTTGCAAACCTTTTCAGAAACAGTGCCACAAAGTCTATAAATATACTTTGAATCCCAGAATCTTTTCATACGAAATTTTCCGATCTTCTTCTTCTGCACAAATTTTTCAGTGTGTTTTACAGCCTTCGAGCGGTTCGCTGTTCATCGGCGTTTTTGGTACTAACACTCCGGTGAGTTAAATCATTCTGTCCTGGGAGGATATATTCCATCACCTCGGGTACTTGAGGCGAATAATTTTCTTAAGGACACGCTGTGTATTTTTCAGATATTATTTTGACATATTGTTTCTACTTTCTACTAACTTTCTGTTTCTGTTTCTATTTCAGAAAGTTTACTAGTTTTATTATTTATTACAGTAAAACAGATTAATAACAATGACAAAGATATCCAGTACTATGAAGGAATTGGAGGAAAATGCATACTCCAAGCTAGGGTATGAATGGAGAAATGGTTTCTTATACAGGGAAGGTAAGGTAGTGATTAGTAAGTATTGAGCTGAGCTAAGATTAATTTTGATGATTAACAAAGAGTGATTAAAGAACCAGGTCTTTTGAAGATATTTTCGGTGCAATAAACAAGGTTGATGACTTGTCAAGCTGATGTTAAAGAACCAGGGTCCTCGATAAGTTGATTAGGAGCTGCAAATCGATTTCTAGTGCAAGTAGAATCTTTGGAGGTTTTTTCCGCTGGCTACAAGTATTCTACTAGCTAGAAGAAGTTGTGTTCAACAAGGATTCTATTTATGGGAATACTTGTATAGAAGAAAAGGCTGTAAAGTTGGAAATATTTAAGGAAATCAAGTTTAGTTAGGATTGTTTTTTTTAACCGATATATTTTACGTTTTGGAGAAAATATTTGAGAAGATTTTAGGCCCAACTTTATGCTTATATAGAGCATCATGTTTCTGTTATTATTGCTAACAATATTTCTCACAAATACTGCAAATCACTCTTGGCGAATAGCAATCATATCAAAAAGGTGCTTTCACGTATTCAAGCTGCACAATTGAAAAACTTGGTCTGAAGATGGTGTTGTCTAGTTATTCAGTTGTTGATTCTTGATTTATTATTCCTTAATTGTAACCTATTTTTCTTTGAAGAAGTGTATTCGTAGATTATCAAATTCTAAGAATTTATTTAGAAGTTTTAGGCTAAAGTTTATAGTCTAGAAGAGTTACCTATAATTGGATTGATTGTAGGGGTTAAGGTACTTGTAAGGCCCCGTAATATTAATAATTATATGTGAAAATGGTTTCAGAAACATGTTAAGGAGGTTAATAGGTGGGAAGAATTTTTTTGGGACAAATTGGATATATTAAGTGGGAAAGATATCTAAATTTGCACAACACATGCCTTTAAGCAGGTATTATTCTCATAGTATAAAGATATTTTCCATGAATTTTGTCCCTAAAGCTTGGCCCTTCGATTATGGTTTTAAATGGATTAAATTATTTTTTATTTGAATATTTCTACAAAAAATTATGATCAAATTTCTAAAGTAAGGCAGGCGGAACAAGGAAAGTTTTGCTAAGGGTTTATGGCCTTAAATCGCGTCTCGAGATCTCCACTTTTCATTTTGTGTATCAGATGTCCAGGGATGAGGGTGACATCGTGTAATCATAGTTTCATACTTATAGGAAGGTTTGGAAGTGAGTTGGGGTGTACATCATAGCACTGTATCGAAGGAGGGTAAGTTGGAAAACAAGAAATAGAGAAAGGACGCAACCGGGGGGCTCATCTGAATTCGTGCGCCTTGCGGGTTTGAACGAGCCAAGACCCCAACCATTTCAGCAACTAGTGAAGTAATGCCCCAGCACACGAAGTTGGGCGAGCGCTCATCCATGTTTGCGCAATGCACGAGGATGGACAAGCTAGGCCTGAAGCTTTTATAAAGGCCATTTCGGTAGCTCATTTCTCCCACTTCTCTTAGCTGATTCCTGGAGCTCCTCTCCACCCTTTCAAGACCCCAACTTCTCCCATCTTAAAATTGAGTAATACCCACTAATTTGGTATTTCATTCCAACATTCCACCCTAAAACTAACTCAATCCATCATGCAATCATTAGATTTTCAAAGAATCTTCCCAGGAGCTCAAGTGAGGACTTTGCAAGATTTACTCCCAAAAGGTAATTCCATCTCTTTGGAATTGTATGAATGGATTAATGATGAATATATGAGTAGGAATTTAGAGGTAGAACTTATGGGATGGTGATTGGAAGCAATAAGTTCACCAATTAAAATTTTAAGAATTTGTAGAGAATAAAAAGTTATTTGTTTGATAATTGGTTGGCTGGGAGTAGATGGTAAGATATGAATATGTTGTTGGAGGTCCTAAACTATTTAAGGTTGGTTTTAGTAATAATTATTTGGGCAAAGAGTGGGTATTGGATAAAGAAATATCATTGATGAAGGTTGTAGAGAAATGTGCATACTAGATGTTTGATATAATGTATAAGTGAGCAAAATGTAAAACATCCTTAGTAATATTGGTACAAATGTGTTGCATTATAGTAGTTTGAAGTTGTTTAGCGTGGTGTACCATCATAGTATCATTAAGGGGCGAATTAGAGGTATGTTGGATAAGCTCCTTTCGTAGAATCGGATTCCACAAATTCCTTATAAGCTCCAAGCATGGTTTGTTCTAGTTCCTATTTTTATTGTTCCGAATTGCTTCTAATGGATGAATTACCCAATGCTTGTGTACTCAAGTCATGTTCCAATTACCAATATTATATTACTCTCATTTGAGAAAATGTTTTAGTATGATTGATGTTTCAATGGCTTATGGTCTCCCAATGATTTGAATACATTTTTATGATTTACGATGACTTAAGACATATATTATGAAATGAAAGAAAATATTTGACATGTGGCCATTGTGCCAAGAATGAAGATGTTATGCATGGTTGAAAGTTCCAATGAAATGAAAAATCATATGAAAGGCTATGAGATGAATACATATTTATTATATATATGGTGGTAGTTCTCCTTCCTATTTCAATGTTGATCCACATTCCTCATGCTATCTGATAATGATATATCTTATCTATTGTTGAAAGATTTTGGGAAAATCAGAGTTTCTCTGATATGCTCACATTTTGGTGATTTCGGTGGAAGATTTGGGTTTTACTGTTATGCCTGAAAATCATGCTTATTTCCCGTAATTGTGAACGAGCTAAGCGTAATATCTTTAGTTATTACTTGTACTGCTTTTATTATATTGTTGTGAGTTGTTCTTGGCTATTGGTGTTGGAGTCTGACCGTTGTCCAAGCTTGTCATTACTTTCACCTTAAGGTTAGGTTTGTTACTTATTGAGTACATGGGATCGGTTGTACTTATACTACACCTCTACACCTTGTGTGCAGATTTTGGAGCTGATGTTGTTGTGTATGTCGGGAGCTGGCATTGAAGATGAGCCTGCATTCCGGTTATAGCTGTCTCTTGTTCATGGTAGTTTTAGATTTATAAAATCTGTTTATATACATTCTGAACAGATGATGTATTTATTTCATACTAGCTTTGTACTCTAAATCTTACAAGCTCATGATTTGTACTACCAATCCTTGGGATTTTGTATAAAGTTCCGTTATTTCATCATTTATTTCCTCAGTAAATCTCGCTTGAATTGGACTATTATTAACTAGCTTACCTAGCATGTTGGGTTAGGTGCCATCACGACTAGTTGGATTTTGGGTCGTGACACTAAACATATCGTCAGCATAAACCTCCATTGACTTTTCTATTTGTTCTTCGAAAATCCGGTTAACTAGGCGTTGGCACATGCATTCTTTTGCCCAAATGGAATTACATTGTAACAGTAGGTAGAAATATTTACTTGGTCGCTCGGGTCCATCTAAATGTGGTTGTACCTAGAATAGGCATCGAGAAAACTCAGTATCTCGTGCACGGCCGTCGCATCGATCATTCGATCGATGTTAGGCAAAGGAAATGAATCCTTTGGACATGTCTTGTTTAGGTCCTTATCATATACACACATTCTTAGTTTGTTTCCTTTTTTAGGCACGGTCATTACGTTTGTTGATACCTAATTTTTCCCTCATAATTTTTTTTAACATACATACATACATATATATATATATATATACATACATACATATATATATATATATATATATTCAAAATAGTACATATGCATCATCATTTAGCTTATAAGCCCATACAAGCATTTTTCATAATTTTTGAAGGCTTTAAATCAATTTATTTCTGTATTTTTATTATATAAATATTCAGTAATTATCCTTCAAATTATTTTATGATGATTTAATCATCTAAACTTATCATTTACACCAATATGATGTCTTAAATACTTTTCTGTGCATTTTTATAATTACATTTGCATTTTTAGGGCTAATTGCACATTTTTGCAATAATAGCCCATATTAATGTATAATTATATTATTTATGCAGAAAATGACTTTTTATATTTTTTATAATGTTAATTAATTATTCTTAATCATTTTTAGTGCACAAATAATATTTTGTTATTTATTAATTACTTTTATAAATTGTTTTTTTATTAAATATTGGGTATTTTAAAAAACTAGCCTAAATCCTACCTATTTTCGGACCAAGACATGGACCAACACTTAATACCCTAGCCCAAATAACCCCCAACCCAAATCAATTAACCCAATCCCATAACTCGGTCGCGACTCGTCCAAACCAAACCCGACTCAGCTCCCTTCTAATCGCGGTTGTTGATCTCTGAGATCAACGACCCACATTAAACCACCCCTTTTAACTAACCCAAACACCCAACCCTAATCCCTATTTCTCACCGGCTGCATCCTCATATCCCACCTCCCTTCTCCCTCCTAAAAACCCTAGCCACCGCCTCCCTAAAAAATTTTCTAATCCCACCCAATATGGGATTCTGTGGCTACCTTTTGCCATATACGGCCTCTCTATGGTACTGGTTACTCTTCTACACTGCTTGCCTAAACATGGCAAGCACATCTCATAAAGATCGAACCAAAACCGGTTCAAATCCTTGACCTTTCTGCTATTCCCTCTATATTCATCCTTTGTTCTATTATGTGTACGAATCTTTGTGTATTTTCTGTTGATTCTTACTTACCCTAAACTAGGATTTTTGGATCTCTTTAGATCAAACCAAAATGGGTTCGATTCTCTGATTTTAAGTGTTATTATGTCTATATCCGTCCTATATTCTACTATGTGTCCGATTTTTGTTATATTTTGTCAATATTCACTTTCCCTAAAAAACTAGGGTTTACCTATTTTTCCCTAAATCCGATTTTTATTGATGCTGCATGTTATTGCTTCCTTATTTATGTTTGATTTTACAGTGTTTCCTTGTTTACTTGTTTAATTTCTACTACTATATAAACCCATCCCTATTCCCCTTTAAGACAGAACTTGAATCACTATTCTCTCACTAAAAAACTGAAGTTTTCGACTCTGTGCTTGATTACTATTCTATGCTGTTTGGCTCTTGGCCGGCTGAAAGCCAAGGCCATCGTACTTTTACTTTTTCTGACCTCTCTTGGGTGTGACCACTGCCTAGGTTCTTGAAACCCTTGGAACTTGACACATTCAGGACTTTAGGTCCTCACTGCAATCCTTTTCCTTGTTTATCGAACAATCACTGGTTAGTTTCTAAGTCCGTATAGTGTTTAGTCTATTATGTTAAGCAAGTTCTTTGAAACTACATGATTTAATGTATTTCTTTGACTATTTTCTGCCTAATTCTGCCTATGATTGTTAGCCTAATAATGTCTCTGCACCTAGCTTAGTTAGTTTGGGAAGAATGAAGCATGCTTGGTTTAGTGTTGCTGATAATTCAAATGTTCTGTTGTGACTATATGGTTTAATCCATGTTTCTCTGCCTAATTCTGAACTTCTAATGACCAACTGATGTTATTAGCATGCCCCAACTTGTTTAAGACCTTACTCTAAATGTTGTATGCTCCTATGACTATTGTTGCCACTATATATGTTCTTGTCATGACCAAATTGTACCCCTTAATGACTTGTGGTCCTTTAAAACCAGCCTGCCTTGACTGATACCCTCTATGATACCTGATCCTGTTTGTATTATACTGTTTAAATCTGAGTTTAGTATAATCTGATCCATTAAGACCTAAACTGGTTGCCCTGCTTGGTTTTACTAGCCTAAGGCCCTTACCTGTTAACTTGCAATCCTAGGCCCCTTGTTCTTTATCATATGTCACCCTGCCCAATGGATTAGTTTGTCTCATGAGTTCACTATGTGATTATCTTATAAGTTTGCAAATGCTTTCCAAACCTATTACTAAACTACTATTTTCACTGGTTGTTTCCTGTTATGAGTTTAATCTTGGGGCTGACTGAAAGCCAAAGCCCTTCCCCTTAAGCTTCCTCTATCAACCTCCCTAGTGTGAGCAGTGCCCTGGGTTCTTGAAGCCCTTGGGAACTCTGACGCACTAGGGTCCAAGGTTCTTTGCCATTTTTCCTAATTGCTCAACTTTGCCCCCCTTTCAGCTACTGGATGAACCAGTTGGTTTGTGTAAATGGCTATTTACTTGGGACTTTTGATCAAGTTATGGCTACTAGATGTAGGCTACTTTGTGTAAACAGATGCTGTTTTCTGGGCTGTTGTGAAACTGTATGGATATGTTATTGAAGATCTAGCCAGGCTGGGTATATAGTTTGTGCTTGCCTTAGGCCCACTATAGCTATTTTGTAATTCTGTAATTTATTTCACTCATTGGGTCTGTAATAATGTTGTAATAACAATTGGGGTGTTAGTGAAATCGGGAAAATGGGTTTATTTAATATTTGCATGAAACGGGTAGAAATCCTGCCTATAGGTGTTTAATTTGCTCAAACATGTTCTGCTACCGTGTGTGTTGGATAACCTGCCTATAGGTATTTAATTTGTTTTGTTTCTACATGTTTGTTAGATATCATGCCAACATGAAATAAAGTGACCAGTGTTTTAATATGCATCACAACATGTCCATTAAAAATTATGACCATAGAGTCATGATAGCTTATGTTCTACAAATCTGCATTTTAGAAATTATGCGTATAGGGTTTTAATTGATTAATGTGTTGTTATTATAATTAGTCACTTAGGAGACATGCCTATATGAGCTAAAACCAGTTTCAATCGCTAATTGTAGAAATCCTGCCTATAAGATAATCCTACTCGCTAAGTGCTAATATTGAACTTTCGACATTCTTTCGTTGCCACTATTGGAAAGCATGCCTATAGAATCAAATGGAGTAATTCTGAATGCCTTTCATGGTTATCACTACTGACTAATGTGTAAATCACCTAGATAGCATGTCTATAGGTTTAATCGCTTATAACCTGCAATCAATAGGCAATTGTGTAGTCGCTCAGAAGTTGTATCCAAAATAGTACCTCGCATATGAAACTGCGTGCATGTTTGAATTCCATGGTCACATAGAAGCCATGTCTATAGGGCTTAATGGCTTTAACTCATCTCAATTCTAAGACTGTCAAACGCCTAATTTGTTTGCGTGCATTTGTTGTCTAAGTGAGGAGGCTAACTTGAGCCCTTAATTGCTTTTACATGAAGTCCAACTTGTTTTGTATGTTGTCTAGTTTTTTCATTTTGAGCAACATAAGTTAAGTCTAGAACCACCCAAAATAGAGGTCCAACCGCCTCCTGGACCATAGACATGGGACGGGTAGTGCACGCATAAGGTACGACTTAGAATCAATTAGTGCGCCTTAGGTAACAACTTAAAGATAGTAATCGGGTAATAGGAGATGATAGTTTGTGCCCGCTGAATAATACGAGTAACACCCCATCTCGAAGGAGTTACGAAGTATTATTTATGTTGCACGGGGTGATCCTTTAGGCTAAAAAAATTAGGACCCCCCATCTTGTCTTCAAATCAATTACTTTTGTTCATTTAAAATCATTTAATAATAAATTTTTGTTTTCTTTGTCTTTGTTTGTCTGACTAATTCATATAATTCGAGTTCGGTCGGGACCCACAGTTGTGGACCTTGAAGAGTGCCTAACACCTTCTCTTTGAGGCAATTTGAGCCCTTACCCGATATTTGGTGACGCAGATTGGTTAAACCAGAGTTATCTGCAAATAGGTGTCCTAACGCACCCCAAACCTGTTAGGTGGCGACTCTCTCTTTTAATCACCTTCCTTAAAAGAGTTGTCACGCGCCGAAACCCGATTTCATAAGAAAAAGGGACACGACAACGTTAGCTATCTAATCTAGGTATTTAACTTTCTGAATGGAACCTACTTTCAAAATTTTAGATACCTAGTCTTTGATGAATGTGTGTTTGATCTCGGACTGCGGCCTCTTCTTCTGTTTGACCGGGGTGAATATTGGTTCCAAGCTCAATTTGTGGTCACCTCCGGTGGGATCCTTGTCATATCTAAGTGGGACTAGGAAAAACAATCGACATTAGCTTTAAGGAAATCAATAAGTTTTTTCTGAGCTCGGGAGTTAACCTCGTGCCCAGGTATACCTTACTATCTGGTTACTCGATTAGTATGACTTTCTCCAATTCCGCAATTGTCGATTTGATGGTATCAGTATCAACGGGTGATATAAAGGATCTTGGGACACCGTAGTCATCCTCTTCATTTGTTGTGTGCCTTTCCTATTTCCCCCGCTCGATCAGGGTGGGGACCGTTGATTGCTATTTGGATTCTTTCTCTTTGACCAGTCCTTACTTTTTGATATCGTGACCGCGGGCACCGGGATCACTTCATTGACAACGAACATCTCCTTTGCTGCCAGTTGTTCCCCGTAGACCGTTTTGATTCCACCCGGAGTGGGAAACTTCAATGCTTGATGTAAGGTCAAAGTCATCGCTCTCATGTTGTGGACCCATATCCTCCCGAACAAGGCGTTGTATCTCATACCCCCTCGATCACGTGACATTTTGTTTCCTGGGTGGTCCCAACAATGTTTATTGGTAGGGTTATTTCACCCTTCATCGTCTCGCATGCCGTGTTGGACCCGTTCAGTACTCGTACTGCCGATGCGATTCGGTACAATTATCCCAAATGCTCTACGACTCTCCATTGGAAGATGTTTTCCAAGCTACCTAGATCAATTAACACACATTTAACTCGAGATTCATTGATAAGTACGAATATTACTAGTGCATCATAGTGAGGCTGGATGATGCCCTCGGCATGCTATCGCTGAATGAGATGGACCCCTCCGGGATGTAATCCCTAGCGCATTTTTCCCTTATGATAGAAACTTTTGGTGCGTTTTATCATCGGCCCTTATGGGACATCCACTCCCCCAATGATCATGTTGATCACGTGTTGAGACTTCTCCTACTCAAATTGTTTGTTCGCTCCCTATTTCTTTTGGTCCACTCACTTAGGAACTCCCGAAGATTCCCATTGTTGAATAGTCGAGCCACTTCATCTTTTAGATGCCGACAATATTCGTTCATGTGACCATGAGTACCATGGTATTTACATACCAAGTTGTGATCCCTCTGTGCAGGATCGGACTGAATTGGCCTAGGCCATGTGGTCTGCTTGATGTGACCAATGGCCTACTATACTCGCAACGTCCACGCTGAAGTTATATTCCGATAGTCTCAAGGCTTACCTTCCCCCAAGTGATCTGTCGAAACCGTTTTTACTCATCAAATCCCGGTTGCTAGGTCCTTGGTCGCTTCTCCTGTCGTTCTTGGTTGGGTGGCGACCAGATTCGTTTCCCCTTCTATCCGAGCTGTATGGCTGATACCGATCTCGGACTGGCCTTGGCTCCTGGTCCATAATTCTTTTAGATCCATCGTTCGCTCTATTGGGGTAAACAAACCCCGAGGGTCCCCCAGCTAGTCATCCTCGACTCTGATCTTCGACTGATACCTATTATGTACGTCGGCCCAAGTAACCACCGGGTACTCCACCAAGTTCTGCTTCAATTGTTGAGAAGCAATGGAACTTTGGGGGTTGAGCCCTTAAGTGAATGCCTGAATCATCTACGATCAGGGGCAAGTCCATTCGCTCCATCTGGAATCTCGACACGAATTCTCTAAGCATCTCGTTGTCTCTATGCTTGACTTTGAAGAGGCCAAATTTCCTCATCTCGACCTTGATGGCGCCAGCATGGGCTTTAACAAAGGCTTCTACAAGCACATCAAATGAATCAATATAATTTGGAGGCAAGTTATGGTACCATATCATCGCTCCTTTGGACAAGGTTTCCCCAAATATTTTCAATAACACCGACTCGATCTCGTCGTCCTCTAGGTCATTGCCCTTTATTGTGCATGTATAGGAGGTTACATGATCGTTTGGATCCGTGGTCCCGCTATATTTGGGAATGTCGAGAATTCAAAATCTCTTCGGGATTGGCTTCGGTACCGCACTCGGGGGGAAAGGTTTCTGAATGAATTTTTTGGAATTCGACCTTTTCAATATTGGAGGCGCTCCCGGGATCTGATCGACCCTCGTAAGCTAAGTCCATCATCTTTCCCTTCGGGTGCTTCTCGAGCCGATGGCTGGGGTGCCCCGCGAATGCTATTTTCGGGATCAGTTGGCAGGTTGATATTGATGGCAACTTGTGAGTTAGCGTCGACCGGGTCAGCGATTGGGAGACCATTAGGATCAACATGGCTATGTCATTGCTTGGTACCACATTATTGTTTTCACCGTGGTGGCTTGACTCGGCGTCAACGTTCAAATGAGCAGATTGAGAATTTGACATTTTTAGGATAACTTGAAATCAAACTTCAAGGAGCAAGTTTAAAATAGGGCGTGTTATGGAGATTCTTATTAAATCACCACTATTATCCTTGGCTCCATGGCGGGCGCCAAACTGTTTACCCTTAAAATGAGTAACAATTGATTTAATTTAACACGAATGAACTATGAACAATAAATAATTGAGTTAAAGGAAATCAGAGTGATCAAACCAAATGTAATGGATGAATAAGTCTAGCTTTGCAGTGGACATTTGGAAATCTGTTCCGATTCAACCCTCGGAACGAGCTCGGTTATAACTTAACAAACAAACAGTTGAAGAATACTTTTAACAATAGCTAAAGAACAAAAATTAACTTTATTGCTTTGATATGCGTGCCAACAATGGTGTTCAAAATACAAAAGTTCTCCCCATTAAATAGTTCGGGAGTTTCAATCCTAGTATAAGTCTAAATAAGGTAAAAAAATCTTCTGCTTTCGGTAAACGTTGATACGCAGTTGCTATCGGATGAGATTTGCGTCGTAATATCTGGTTGAGGGCGGATATTTTGGCCCCTTGCTTATCTTGTCTAACCGTTTTTCCCTTAGTCTCGGCTCTTTATTCTGCTTGCGTCCAATCTCGACCGCATCCGGTCCCGGGTGCACTATTTATCCTTCCTAGGCTCTGAGACATGAAATCCCTCGATTTTTCTCGAGGCCATAAGAGATCGTGCTTTCCTCTCGTTCTTTACCGTAAAATCAGGGTAACTGTATCCCCGATTTTATCCGTACACAAAAGTATGTAAGCACAAGTAATTACACTGATTTCTATGCTTAGGCATGCTGGTTTTTCTTTTTTTTCATGCATTAAAAAGACAATTTATAATTATATTGATGAGAGAAAGAAGCAAACTATGTTAACTCTAGCTGTTTAAGGGAAGCGTGAAACGAGCCAAAAATAAAATAAAATGATAAGTGTCCATAATTCTCCCGATGTCCATATGCAATGTCTTAATTGTCCCCGTTCTTGCCATATTGAGCTCATTGTGGCCACATGGATTAGTCAAAATAATAAAACTAAGCGAATATATAGAAGTGGTGAAACTCTAGCGCGTGTAAAACAGAATGAAGAAAGTCCGTAGGCAGACAAACTCGAGAATCAAGGTAATGACGGATAATTTAATTATGTTTTTATTTATCTTCAACCCCCCTCCCTTTTTAGATTTATCTTCCGACAAAAATATTACTATAAAAATTTCGATTCCTGCTAGCTAGTCTTCCGTTTTCCCTCTCTTTTTTTCTTTTTCGGTCTTTGGAGGGAATTTTTTTCGTTCAAACACCAAATTAAACATCTTCTTTCAGATTCTGTGCTGGTAAAACCCTAATTTTTCCTTTCCATGCTTCACTATCTTGAGCTGGCCATATTTCCATGCTTGCAGGAACTAATTTATTGCTTTCGGGGTGTGGTGTTTTTCAAGTTTAAAGTTTAGGTATGGGGATTTTTGAACTCGTTTTTAGCTTATATCAAGATTCAGTCCTTTTTCTTTTTGCTGTTTGCTACGTTTGTTTCTCTGTTCAGATACCACAGTTTTAGGGTTTTGAAATTAATTGAATGGCTTCTTCACTTCATTTAAAATTTACTTTCTGCTTGTCTTGTTCTGTTTTGCTACATAAAGGAACCTCTAGTAAAATCAATGAATCAACTTCGTCTGTGAATCATCTATGTCCATTTTGTTCAATTCATGTCATACTCAGAGGAATCGTCATCGTTTATATACTTTTCTGCTGGTCATTAACGTACGGTAACTCTACCATATTGCCTGGATTTTCGCTCACATACTCAGAGTTAATGGACTTGCCCTCAAAAAAAAAAAAAAGATAAAAGGATTTTCTTAGTTGGCTCACTGGCTGCAATTGTTTGACCTGCAGAAATGAAAGATTGAAATCCAAAGTAATTACTTGTAAATCTGATAGGGGAAGCTAATTGATGCATTAGTCGATGCATATATAAGCTTCTCTCTTTTGTTTCCTAGCCTTAGAATGGTGTTCTTTGATTCTGCATCTTGTAAAATTTCGATAAGCATCCAGGACTTCGTAGCTTTTGTACTAGGTTTGGCTTAAAGTTTCAGGGATAACCTACACATTTTTGGTCCTTTACTTTTAGAGCCCACAATAAGTGTTTTGCAATAGATGGAGCTGTAGTGTGTTTCCTGAGAATGAGTGAATGATAAACGTTATAACATTATAGAGCAGCAAGAAGAGCAGGTTCGTGCAGAATATAAGAGAGGCAGTCTTCTAATTCCATGAAAAGATTAGCAAACATCATCTAAAGTATCCTCGGATCAGTATTTTCTATGTTTGGGGTTATGTTGTTCATTGCATGCTTTAAAAAAATAAGTTAATGGCTTTAAAAGGTCAAAAGTCTTAAAGCTTTTGAGTCATCCGAAATTGATTAAATTATGCGTGGAAATTGATTTCATGAACTTCCTTTATTTGTCAACACATGGTAAATGTAATTCTGAAACAAGAAATCCATTTTTTCCTCTATGGTTTTTACATTCGCTGGAAGGCACAGTAAAACTATTGCCCATCAGATGGCTTGTTTATTTGGTTGGGTCAAAATCCTCAGTGAGGCCAATGGTCTCAAGGAATTAGTATTGTTCAATTCTTAGCAAAGTGTATATGCTGTTCAGATACTTGAAAATTATCCTTTTTGAGGCTTTTTTTTTGGGGGGGGGGGGGTAGGTAAAGGTAGTTTTTTCACGCATAGAATAACATATTTTGTGCACATAACAATGACATTATCCATTATGCATGTAGACAGGTTTCTATGGCTTTATACAATTGTTCATGCTTTTCATGATCATGTCTTCTACGTAGCTAAAACTTCTAACAAACTGTCTAATATCTGTTTCTTGACTGCAATTCTTCTCCAGGAAACTGTGTGTACTGGAACAAGGGGGTGATTCAATTCTTCTTTGTCACAGATATTAAAGCTGGACTAAAGCATCTACAGAGTGGACTCTATCCTGTAGTTAGATATGCAGACTAAGAAAAAATTAAATGGAAGAAATCAACGAGAGCTGGCTAGTCCAAAGGTTTCAAGACAACAGCGGAAGATGTCCGAGAATGTGCAAACTCAGGCAAAGCAAGTTAAGGAACTTATAACATCTACAGTGAGGAAGCAAAAATCAGGTAAGTATTATATGGAACCCATCCTATGAGGACAGAGTAATTTGATTTATTTAATCTTTAGCTTAAGATGCTTGTGTAACGTGATATTTGGGGCATATATCTGAAAAATTAGCAAGGCTTGTAGCTCTTTCTGTCGTTCAAGCTTCAACAGTATCTGTCTATAAATTTTTGCATATACATATTACCAAGTCAAAGAGCTTCTAGTTCAAAGTGCTTGTGATGTGGTAATGGTCTAATCAAACTTTTTTCATATTTATGTCGGTAAATACTTCTTGCTTTCTTTTGGTGTTTTACCTATATTATTCTTTGATCTCACTTGCCACTGTAGAATGTAGTTGACTGTTCTCTCCTAGAAATTTACCATCTAAAAAGAATCAAAATTTAAAAAATGGCACAAGTTGGACCTATGAACTAGCATTGAAATGATTTGCCATATGCTTTCACCATTCTGAGTATCTCTCTGTGTGCTTCCCTTCTCCTCGGGAACAATCACTGGATTATGGTGCGGGATTTGACCTTTGATTGTCCTAGTTGAAGCATAGTGTTTTCCCAGTTAATTGTGATTAGCTTCTTTCCTGTTGACTCTTCTACCTATTTATTTCATATAGTCCTGGAAGAGCACTTTATTTATCTGTGGCAACTTACCTTACTTTTATCATAATTGGGTGTTTAGGAAGCAATTTCTTGAAAAAGATTGAGAATTATGTTGCTGCTACAGATCTGGATGTAAGATTTGGATTGGTGTCTGATGACACTTCTGCTGCTTCAGACGCACATGATGTTGTTCATGAATATAATACTATTACTATTAATAAGGTAACAATTTACATTTGCTTCATGTGGTATTGTTGGGAGTATGAACTCACATTGTTAATATAGATACTTTGAGGTGAGAATTGCACTAGAATGGTTTTTTGTTGGATATTATTTTATTGTTTTTCTTAATGTAGGACTATAATGTTGAAACTGATAGTTGCACAAATGATACTATATTTTCTCCTACCTTCCATATATCCAGAACTATTGGAGGGGAAATTTCTAACAGAGGTAAGTAGATGCTTTGGCAGTTAAGTGTTGAGTAGGTCTGTGAATTAATGTTCTGATCTATTGTATATCATTCAAAATCCGGTCATATTTTTTCCTTAGCAGACATACCCAAATTCATCGAGCAAGCAGACCAGCCATTGCAGGAGCCTGGAAAGGAAAATATAGAAGTTGATCTGCTGACAGGTCATTTTGCGCTGGACGAGGCTACCAGTATGGTTTATTATGTGATAGTACATGTGCTGGTTATGTTAGACAGGATAGTCATTATTAGTCAAAATTGAGATATGCCTTCTAATGTTTTCTTCAATTGCTAATTATGTGTTGCTGTTGTGCAGATATAGGGGGCCAGCATATCTCCTCTGAAGTTTCAGCTGTGCATCTCTCTATTAAAGATTCAAAACTTGAATGCATTGATGAATTTAATCAAGTTCAGTTGCCTGCTGATGTTAGTATGGAGGAAGAGGAAACTGAAGAGTTTGATGACTTTGATCCATATTTTTTCATAAAGAATTTACCAGACTTGTACTCAGTTGTTCCAACATTTCGGCCTGTGCTGTTGCCTAAACAAACACGGAGTTGCCCATCAACCACTCTTGTTTTGGACTTGGATGGTATTGCAGTCTATACCTAATGCTAAATTAATTCTTTCTTCTTTGGTGGTCTGTTCCAGTAATGTTCAGCTTTGAAGGAAAAAGAAAGTTTTAGCACATATCTCGAGAGTAAAATGGTATTCAGTTATTTTTCTCTAGACAGTTGTGTCCTTTTCTCCTTGGATGATAGTTATCCGTAGGTATTCTTCTATCTATATATCAACTCTTCTCTTAAGAATCTTGCTGTGTCAAAACAAGACATTTGGTCACGGATGAACACAATAACATGTCTATACACACACACACAGTGATGGAACCTTTATAACTGTTGCGTTGCTTCTTTCACCCTTGGATTTGTTGTTGGCCTTCATTCTGCACGTTTTTGTGGATGGAGATTCTCTATGATAGATATTCCTTCTCTCTCTGATTAAAAAGAAAGGATATTTCCTTATCCTACCAAGGCTATCTGTCCTTTTATAGGCATATCATTTAAATTGTGGGATCTACCCTGATAACTCCAAAGAAACCAAGGTTGAAAGATGATGCCATCCATTCCTTTAGGAGTATGTTGGTAAACATATTCATGTTCATTGTTGATTGCCCAAGTGAATATGTGATGCACATTGAATTGCATGCTCCTATGTTGTACATCAGACATGGGTGCTAAAGTCAATGATTCTTGTTTTCCTTTTCACCCATGTACTCAGGTTTCCTAGTCAAATCGTAGCATACACTCGTCATTTTCTTAGTGGGCATTTTAAGCTGATTCTAATCTCATATATTTGACAGAGACCTTGGTGCACTCTACACTTGAACCTTGTGATGATGCAGATTTCACTTTCTCGGTGAATTTCAACCTGAAAGATCATAATGTATATGTTCGATGCCGTCCTCATCTTCGGGATTTTATGGATAGGGTATCCAGCCTATTTGAGATTATCATATTTACTGCAAGCCAAAGCATTTATGCTGAGAAGCTTCTGAATGTGCTTGATCCAAAGAGAAAAGTATTTAGGCATCGTGTTTACCGTGAGTCATGTGTATTTGTTGATGGCAATTACCTTAAAGATCTGTCAGTTCTTGGCCGTGATTTAGCACATGTGATTATCATCGACAACTCTCCACAGGTGCTATGACAGAATCTCTCTTTGCTAAATACTATTTCCTTATCAAGATTCCCGATCCCCGCTCTTCCTGGTCCTTTTCGGTTCTTTCACATGATAAGTTCTGTTCCTTTGATTTCTTCTTTAAAGCAACCTGCACCATGAACAATTACAAGAGCTATTAAACTTTCATGTTCATGAAAGCTGGAAAGAAACTTGTTAATGGTTGGGCTTCCTCTCCTGTTTCTTAAAATGATTGAACTAATAATCTTCCGTGGTAGTATTGCTGAAAGCTTTAATACAAACCTTTTAAAAAATAGGTTGATGAAAGCTTATATATTGTCTTCATAATGGAATTTTCATACTGGATCACTTTCTTTGAGCATTATCTTATCTGGTAATGTGTTAATAATTGACAACTGCTCGAGTACTTGATGTGCTTTTGCAGGCAATTTATTCCTGTGTAGAATTATGTCATTCTTCAGTTTATTATACTGATGTGGTAGACGGTTTTATTTTCAGGCATTTGGATTCCAGGTGGACAATGGTATTCCAATTGAGAGCTGGTTTGATGACCGCTCTGACAAAGAGTTGCTCTCGTTGCTCCCATTTCTGGAAAGCTTAGTTGGAGTTAAAGACGTTAGACCGATTATTGCAAGCAAATTCAACCTTCGTGAGAGAATAGCTGCTGCTGCTACTTGTCCTTTTAACTCTATTAGAGGTGATGCATTTGAGAGATAAGGATCTGTGTCTTTATTGATTCAGTCTTGGTTAATTTATGTAATTCACATTTATCTTGTAATGGTGCCATAACGACGCTTGAGATTGGAGGAAACTCCTCAATAAGGCTGTGTCTAAAACGTTGAAATCTATCTCTGAACCTTAGTTTTTCTTTAAATACTCGGTTGCAATTTTTTTTTGAAATCATTTATACATGTTCTGTATAAGATGTGGCAGTTCAGGGACGCTCGATAAGATTTTTCTTCTTGTAATGGTGCTATAACTAGGGGTGAGTGTTCGGGTAGTCTGGAATTGCTTGCTAGGTCAACCTTACGGATAGCTTTAGCGTAAGGATTCAAGTTCAAATCAAATAAACTCGGATTAGATTTTTCAGTTCGGTTTTGGTTTAATCAATTTTGATATTTCAGATTTTCAGCTTTGAGCCTATAAGTTGAGCTTCTTCTTTTTTATGAAAAATAAACATTTAAACATCAAAATAAGGTATTGTCATGACCAAAAATCCCTCCTTAGGAGTAAGGTTGGCAAATGGCCTGGGCCTAAACGGGCCTCGTGAGCTGGTCCTATGTGGGCCCGTGCTTCGTGGGTCGGGCTTAAACGGTCCCGGACTTCGTGGGCTTTTGGAGGTAATCGGACCAGGACCGGGACCACGAACTAATGGTCCCGGGCTAAGTGGGCCGGTCCCGGACCTAAGTGGGCCTGCCCTATTTTTTTAATTTTTTTTTATCTAAGACAATTTCTTATATATATA
>NW_017670685.1:248522-254006 GCF_001879085.1 Nicotiana attenuata
TATATATATATATATATATATATATATATATATATATATATATATATATATATATATATATATATATATATATATATATATATATATTATAAAAGCATGAATACAATGTCGGTTTACAAAAATAACCTTATAATGTTAAGTATAATAACTCATAATAAAAGGACATAACCGGAATTCTAGATATTACTTTATAATCCTATTAGATTTAGGACATAACACTACACACTAATATTTAGGACTTTAAAATTAATTAAATTTTGGTTATTAAATCTTTCCTTATTGAACTAGGTAAGATTCATAAATAAAAATATTAAATTTAACCTTGTATTGCAAGAATAAAGAGAGTTTGGTCTAACGTATGGAAAGACTTCGAAAAAATTTGGAGTTAAAAAAATCGAAAGATTACAAACTCGAGAGTTTACTTTGACTCAACGTTTTAAAAATGAATAATAGTATATATTTTACCTTCTTTATTTATATTAGAAATTGAAGGATTTTTTTTACTTTGAACAAAATACCTTATAATGTTAAGTATAATAACTCATAATAAAAGGACATAACCGGAATTCTAGATATTAGCTTTATAATCCTATTAGATTTAGGACATAACACTACACACTAATATTTAGGACTTTAAAATTAATTAAATTTTGGTTATTAAATCTTTCCTTATTGNAACTTCCGGAATTCCATTCCGACCCCTATATCAAAATCCCACCTATCAACCGGAAAACGCCAAAATTCCACTTTCGCTAATTCAAGCCTAAATCTACCACGGACCTCCAAAACACATTCCGATCACGCTCCTAAGTCACAAATCACCTCCCGAAGCTATCCGAACCATCAAAATTCACATCCGAGCCCTCTAACACATAAGTCAACGTCCGGTTGACTTTTCCAACTTAAGCTTTCTTAAAAGAGACTAAGTGTCTCAAACCTTACCAAAACCTTTCCGAACTCGAGCCAACCAACCCGATCACACATAGAACCGATAAACAAAGCAATAAGAAGCAGAAATGGGGAAAACGGAGCGGTAACTCATGAAACGACCGGCCACGTTGTTTACAATTACATCGTGACTCCAAGCTAATGTTATGTCCTAATGATAAGTAACATAACTTGTCGGTTTACAAAAATAACCTTATAATATTAAGTATAATAACTCATAATAAAAGGACATAACCGGTATTCTAGATATTAGCCTTATAATCCTATTAGTTTTAGGACATAATACTACACGTTAGGAATCCTATTAGTATAATTACTTTCGGGCCGTCAAATTCATACAAAATTGAACAAGTAAATATCTTTAGTCATGTAATCCTATTACTTTTAGGATATACTTCTTAAAAATTTATATTACTATTTTAATTTTAAAATTATTATAATGTCCTATTACTAATTTAATTTGAGAATGTATTATATTGTCCAAATCTGTTTAGAAAAAAGAGAGCCCATATTATAATAAAAGCATAAATACAATATTAATATACCAAAGTAGTCCTAAAATATCAAAAGGAAGATCTCATTGGGAAAGGACATAACTGCAATAACTTATTTTTTTGACTACAATACCTTCTATGCTAATTTTTAATATTTAATATTTTAAAATTAATAAAATTTTGTCTACTAAATACTTACTAAGAATATGTATGAAGGTTTAATAAAAACAATTTCATCAGAATCCTCCGTATTGGCAATACATTATCACTCCATAGTCCAATACAAAAAAAAAAAAAATTTTTATTGGACCGCATAAAGATTTGAAATTGAGGGGAAAAAAGACCCCCACGATAATATATTTTTATATTATATTTGAACTATTTTTCTACTCAAATAATATATTTTTTTAATCAATTTTTCGTGTAATATTAAAAAATACCCAATTATTAAACAACAAGTATGAAAATTTTAAAGAATATAAATATGTGAGAAAGAGAAAAAAAAATAGTTCGTAAGAGTCAATACCACTAATGATTCTACAGACATAAAGATCTAAAAGTGAAATGTCATATTATTATTTTACTATTTGAAAATAAAATTTATGGCGGATAAAATTATAATTAAGATTAAATATTCAAAATAAGAGGTGAACTAATATTAAGATCTGAATCAGCATAGAATAAATTATTTTTTATTTTAAAACATTAAAAACTTTTAATTTTATTGCATTGAAATTGAGGGGAAAAAAGAGTTGAAATTGAGGGGAAAAAGGAGTTGAAATTGAGGGAAAAAAAGACCCCCACGATAATATATTTTTTTATATAATATTGTAACGACCCAGCCGGTCGTTTTTGGAATTTACGCCCCGATCCCCTATTAACTACTTCCCCCAAGCTTATTTCTGCTATTTTGATTTGCCGGGATGTTCGGTTTTGAGTTTCGGGACACTTAGTCCCTAAATGAGAGCTTAAGTGTTGGAAAATTTACCGTAGTCGGAACAGTGTGAAGACGGCCTCGGAATGGAAATTCGACGGTTCCTTTAGCTCCGTTAGGTGATTTCGAGTTTAGGGGCATGGTCGGATTGTGTTTTGGAGGTCCGTAGCTAATTTAGGCTTGAAATGCCGAAGGTTGAATTTTGGAAGTTTCCGGTTTGATAGTGAGATTTTGATCCGAGGGTCGGAATGGAATTCCGAGACTTGCATTAGTTCCTTCATGTCATTTGGGATGTGTGTGCAAAATTTCAGGTTATTCGGAGATGGTTTGGTTAGGCTTCTGATCGAAAGCGTATTTTGAGGAAATTTGGAGTTCTTAGGCTTAAATCCTTGATTAATTCGAGTTTCCGATGTTGTTTTAGGTGGCTTAATGATTGGTACAAGTTTGAATGAGGTATTAGGTGTTATTGGTGCTTTTGGTTGAGGTCCCGGGGGCCTTCGGATGATTTCAGATGGTTGACGGGAAGGTTGAAGAAGTGTTGCAGCAGCTGTAGTATTGCTGCTTCTGGTATTTCCGCATCTGCGGCTTGGGAACCGCAGATGCGGCGCCGCAGAAGCAGCTAAAGGGCCGCAGAAGCGGCTTTGGGTCATTCTTTCAGAAAGCGCAGATGCGGTGTGTGGCCCGCAGAAGCGGTACCGCAGATGCGGTGTGAGGCCCGCAAAAGCGGAACCGCAGGAGCGGTTAGACGTCTGCAGATGCGAAAGCTGGCCACTTAAGGGAAAGTCACAGATGTGACACTTGTTCCGCAGAAGCGGGACCGCAGATGGGGTCCCAGGGCCGCAAATGCGGAAGTAGCTGGGCAGATCATATAAATAGTTGCCTTTGCGAAAATTGGCTATTCTTCCACCATTTTCATCCGGGTTTGAAGCTTTTGAGAGGGGTTTTTGAGGAAATCAAAGGTAAATCACTTGGAGGTAATGTCCTTGACTTCATAACTCATTTTTATGTGATTAAAGACCTAACTAATGGTGAGAAATTTGGAAAAAAGGGGTAACTAGGGCTTGAGTTTAAGAGACCTTTAATTGAGGATTTGAGGGGTCATTTAGACCCCGATTTCAGTGTTCTTGTTATGAATAGACTCGTGGGAGTACGAGGTTTCTGAAAATATAAATTTCACCTGATTTCGAGAGTTGTCCTGAGGGGCGTTTCGGTCATTTTACCTAATTTCACGTCTTAGCTTAGAATTTAATTATCGAATCAGTTATTTGAAGTATTATTTACATTATAAAATTGAATTGAATAGATTTGGGCCATTTGGAGTCAGATACTCATGGCAAGGGTGTGGTTTCGAGTTGATTTTGAGCCGGTTCGAGGTAAGTGGCTTGTCTAACCTTGTGTGGGGGACTTTTTGTTGAGAATATGTAATATTTTACTGATTGTGCACTTAAAAACCAAGAGTCAAAATTTTCCAGAAAATTGCCATTATGCGGTCCAGAATGCGGTCGCAGATCAGTTATGCGGACCGCATTTCTGCCGCAGAGTGAAACAGAAGAATTGTCAAAATTGATGTTGAAGATGCGGTCGATTATGCTATCGCATAACCAATATGCGGACCGCATAATCGTCGCATAAATTCCTCAAGGATTTGTGAAGGTCAGTTCTGCGGTGCAAAATGCGACCGCATAACAGGAATGCGGACCGCATTCCTGTCGCAGACCCAAACAGACCCTTCAGAGTTTGGGGGCACTTCTGCGGTCCAATTTGCGGACCGCATTTCGATTCTGCGATCGCAGAATGCGATCGCAGATCTTGCTCGGGCTTCTATTTTTCTAAATTTTTAAACCCGACCCCTTTGTAATAAACACCCAACCCCTCATTTTTAACATTCTTCTGAACAAAAATAAGAGAGAGGAAGAGAGGGTTCTTGAGAGAGAAAGCGATTTTCATCAATTTGGTTCTTCAAAACTATCCGGGCAGGGAAAATTCAAAGTAATTGTCCTCATCCCCATCCTTACTGGTTAAATCCCTAACCTTTTTCCTTGATTTTCAGGTTTAAGCTGGGGGGAGGGGGGGTCTCATGCATTAAATCTTGAAAGTTATTGTTGAAATTGTGCATGCATGCCTATTAAAACCTAAAATCTAGTAGGAGTAATTGGGTGGGAGCAAAGACTTGTGCAAAGAAGGGGTTAATAACCTAAATATGTTCGGGTAGTGATTTTGAACCTTGAATTCTAAGTTATGTGTATTAATTTGTGCACTATATTGACGTTGCTAGATTATTTGGTGAATTGGAAGTAGAAATTAAAAAGGAATTCAGCTCCAGGTATGTATGGCTAACCTTGACATTGTAAAATCGCCTTGTTGGTGTTCAAATGTTTGGTATGTGGCATCTACGTGGGTAAATTGTGAAATTTGTGTGATTGGCATGATTGCGAATATGATATGTGGTATTAGCTGAGAAATAAATGACGGAAGGAAATTGTAAGTGATGCAACTGGAATAATTGTGATAGTAACATCTATGGCTTATCGTGGACAAGTATTGTTGTAACGTAAAACACTTGTGAATTGTTGAATATGACGGAAATAGTATTAACGGTTATGGAGATACTTGTAAATAATTGTTGCTACTTCTTAAGAAGTGTTGTTATGATCTTTGTGAATAGTTCATTGTTGTTGTTGTGATTGTTTGTGAAATGAAACTGTACGGTGGGATCGGGTTGCGTGCCGCAACACGAAGTAATAAGGTGTGGGTTGTGGTGATAAGGGGTGGCCGAGGTATAAGGGTGAAAAGTGATCGAAATCACTATTGAAATGAAAATGTGAGCGAAAATGCGAAATTTATTGATGTGGAATTGTGGAAGGGGAAACAGGAGAGTTTGTAAAACTTGTTTGGCTTGATTGTTACTTCTTATGGATTTGGTTGTTGTTTCTATTACTGTTACTTACTTGTCTATGGCTTAATGTTTACTTGGCGCAAAGTTTGTTCATACATACCAGTACAATTCCAGTGTACTGATGCCCCTTTTGCCGGGGGCGCTACATTCGTGTTATGATTGTAGGTGGATCTATAGCAGGTACTCCAGTCCACCGACCGTACGCTCCTCAT
>NW_017670685.1:257046-257657 GCF_001879085.1 Nicotiana attenuata
GAAGGATTTGTGGTTTATTGTGATGCCTCCAGGGTTGGTTTGGGGTGTGTATTGATGCAGCATGGGAAAGTTATAGCGTATGCTTCAAGGCAACTCAAGAATCACGAGAAGAATTACCCGACGCACGATTTGGAGCTTACAGCAGTTGTATTTGCCTTGAAGATATGGCGGCATTATCTTTATGGGGTCCATGTGGATGTGTTCTCGGACCACAAGAGTCTCCAATATTTATTCAAACAGAAAGAGTTAAATTTGAGGCAGCGGCGGTGGTTAGAATTGCTTAAAGATTATGATATGAACATCTTGTACCATCCAGGAAAGGCGAATGTGGTGGCCGACGCCCTCAGTCGGAAATCCATGGGTAGTTTTGCTCACTTGGGAGCGGATCAGAGGCTCCTGGCCCGGGAGGTTTATCAGTTGGCCAGTTTTGGGGTTTGCATTTCGACCCTGAATGAGGAGGAAATCATGGTGCATAACAGAGCAGAATCGTCGCTTGTAGCAGAAGTCAAGGAAAAGCAGTTCATTGACCCAGCATCGGCACAGATAAAGGAGGCAATTCTGAACAACAAAACTTCGGCATTTTACGCTCGGCGGTACAATGATGGTGTGTT
>NW_017670685.1:262324-263033 GCF_001879085.1 Nicotiana attenuata
GAACTCGCTATGGTCACTTTGAATTCTGGTCATGCTTTTGGGCTACCAACGCCCGGCAGATTTCATGGATCTTATGAATCGGGTTTTCAAGCCATTTCTAGACTCCTTTGTGATTGTTTTCATTGACGACATCCTCGTTTATTCGCGGAGCAGAGAGGATCATACCATTCACCTCAGAGCAGTATTGCAGACTCTTCATCAGCACCAGTTGTATGCTAAGTTTTCAAAATGTGAATTTTGGTTGGAGTCTGTCACTTTTCTGGGTCATGTTGTTTCCAGTAAGGGGATTCAGGTGGATCCCCAGAAGATTGCAGCAGTGAAGGATTGGCCTAGGCCCACGACCCCGACGGAGGTTCGTAGCTTCTTGGGTTTAGCCGGGTACTATCGGAGGTTTGTGGAGGGATTCTCTACCCTCGCCTCCCCATTGACTAAATTGACGCAGAAAGCAGTTAAGTTCCAGTGGTCCGACGCTTGTGAGAAAAGTTTTCAGGAATTAAAGTCAAGGTTGACCTCGGCACCGGTATTGGCTTTGCCAGAAGGCACAGAAGGATTTGTGGTTTATTGTGATGCCTCCAGGGTTGGTTTGGGGTGTGTATTGATGCAGCATGGGAAAGTTATAGCGTATGCTTCAAGGCAACTCAAGAATCACGAGAAGAATTACCCGACGCACGATTTGGAGCTTACAGCAGTTGTATTTGCCTTGAAGATA
>NW_017670685.1:267525-302113 GCF_001879085.1 Nicotiana attenuata
GAAAAAAACACACCATTATAGATGTAGGGTTGTGGGCTGAGTAGTCTTCGTAACATTTCCCGATCGTTTGACACGACTACGGTGGCCGTCGGTATGTATGAAGTGATTAGGTTGTGTGTGGACTGTTTTGTGGAGGCATCAATATGATTATTAATTGATGTGTTCGGCGTTGTTGGTGATGTTTGGTTGTTTTGTGGTGCATTGTTTGTGATGTAGGAGAGTAATATAAAGATGTGTCGTTTCAATCGTAAAATAGGTTGTGGTCGATTTACATAAATAGTGTAGGACGCTTGATAATGATAACTACCATGTATCGTTTCTCTTATTGAGACTTAAGGATCGTCAAAATTTTCATAAGCTGAGATTGGTGCAGTAATATGTATAAGGGTATGTTAAGGCTCTTCCTTAGTTTCTTTTGCCCATGATCTTAAGGATGAAGACGACATAAACGATTACGCTATTCATAATGAATCTACTCCTAAGTAACTAAGGGTTGTCCATGTATTCTTTCCTACATAGAGTATTCACGAAGAAAGTATATTATGATTGCTTGAGCTCATAGTGAGCAGTTCATTACTAGAATGGTATATTCCATTGAATGTTAATCGATGTGCTGCATGACTTATCTAATGTCACTCCAATAAGGTTTGATACTTTGACTCCAAGAGTTCAGCATGATATATATGTATCACTAGCTATCGAACCCCTAAGTGTCGCCGGTGTATGCACCTATTTGCATACCATCTGACATGGTGGGTTACCAGAGCTCCACGTGCCCAGGTACGATTTCTAACTTGCGGAGCCTTTATGAATGGCCGGGGTACGGTTTTTACCGAGTCTCTTTTGAGGCCGGTATGATTATTGATGAAGATGGCCCACAGAGGCGTATGTTTTTTAAAAGTTTATGTATATAATTATATTTGCATTTCATGTCAGTAGCCCCCAGACACTCAGATTGTTACAGGTTATGTTGTATCTCCCTAATTCTACTCTTTATTTCATTACTGCTTATTTATGCTTCCTGCCTTAATACTCGGACGTCTTATTCGATGACTTGACTCCCTTGTGCCTGGGGACGCTGCGTTTTTGCCCGACGGTCCCGATGGTAGATCAGGTTGACATTTCGCTCCTAAATAGGACTAATCAGCTCAGTGACAGGTGTTGGTCGTTGTACTGCCACTGCTCCGAGTTGCCTATTTGGTCAGTATGCTTTGTATATGTTATTTATTGTATGGCGGGCCATGTCCCGACCTTTTATGATTTGTTATGGTTACTCTTAGAGCTTGTAAGACAGTGTCAAGTGCATGGATACTTTTGGCCTGTGCGCCATCTTTTGAGTTCACAAATGGTCATGTCGGCCTTAATAGCCCTGATGTCACATGTATAAGTTTGTATATCATGCTGGTCCATCATACGTTTAAGTTGATGGCCCTCTTATGTTTATTTCTTGTTATTTCTCTATGAAGGGTTTTCTAGGCTCATTTAACCCATGATATTATGATAAGAAAGATATGTTACTGTTGCGTACTCGGTTGAGTAAGGCACCGGGTGTGCCCGTACGCGGCCCCTTCGGTATTTGGTCGTGACCAAACTTGGTATCAGAGCAGTTCTTTCCTAGGATCTACAAGCCGTGTCTTTTAGTAGAGTCTTTGTTTTTATGGGTGTGTCGTGCACCACACTATAAAGCAGGAGGCTACAGGGGCATTTAGGACTGTCACTCTTTTCTCTTATTCTAGATCGTGTGGTAGAGTAGATGTTAAGAATTCAACTCCTAAATTCGACTTTTAGTCGTAATAAACGATACCTACATCCATCCAAAAGACAGTTGGGTAAAGATTGAATGTGGCTCTGGAAAAAGTTGAGTCAGAGGAACTTGATTTTGCATTAGCTTAATGATTGAGTAAATTGAGATCTTCAGCAGATTCCACGTGTGCTTACTAAGACGCGTAAGCTTTTCTTGATAAGGAGGCCTAATGCATGAATTCTATCTACCCATATGGTTTAAAAAGCAACAAGAAAATCAAAAAAATAGACACAAGTTTCAACAAGTAAAAGAAGGTAGGTGGTGAGAGGCTTACGAGGGTACCAGTTAATGAAGGTTCAGTTATTTACAAATTCGGCAGAGAAATACATTGCATTCTGAGTTTACTTTCAACAATTACAGAGATATATACATTTGGCCCCACCCATCTCAGTTATGCCCTATGGGAGTTGGCAAATATAGTTTAAGAGAAGAAGGGGATAGGTAAGATCCAATTGGGGTTAGGAGTAACCCAAGATGGTAGATAGATTTATTATCATTAGCTAACATTTCCGAGGGTATTGCAAATTGTAATAGTTCTCCTTGTTTGAGACACCCCGATGGGCAATCTAGAATAGTGCACTTAGATAGAAATGCTAGAATATTCAGGAATTTCAGAAGATAGGTAGTGGAATCCAAAAAGGGATAAATATTTACCTTTTTTATGCTCCCGTCCCTAGTTAAAAAGAGAGAATATTAGGTGACCCGAAAGCAACAGTGGATGGAGTAAGGGGAGTTAAAAGCGAAAGAATATTTTATTGAAGTTTTTACAGAAAAGGCTGATAAACAGAAGTATTAGTACGGAGAATTAAGGAAGAGAGTAAATAAAGTATTATGAGTAAGATGTGATAAATGGTGATAACGGTAAATCAAAATATGACACGATGATAGAGTCTATAGTCAAGTGAAGGAATTAGACAAGAAAGGTGATAGGCTTTTGAGACAATAAAAGAGAGTATAGGCAAAAAGGCTATATCCTCATACGAGAATTGAGTTGGTGACTCGAACATGATTACCAGAAGGAGAAAAAAAAAAAAAAAAAAATAGACCCCGTAGTAATAGAAATTAGTATGCGTCTAGTAAACAAGATAGAACCGAACATGAATTAGGGACCGGAGGATTTGATAATGGTCGACAATCGTGAGAATTTCAGAGATCGTGCTCCAAACAATAATAGAATAGACAACAAACGAATAACCTTTAAAGTTCATTAGTAGGAATCGTTTGCCTAAAGCAGGCACTCTGAGCAGAGTTAATCTTAAGGGACTAAGTGTGCCAGTTTCAGTAGGTGGCACCCTTTAGTGCGTAAGAAATTAAGTTATCCCTTGTACAGAAGGTTACCATTAAGACTATTAAGGTTCATTGATGATGTGAAAAGATCCAACGATGAAAGGGTGAAACATCTATAGGTAGATTGTCCGTAGTACTAAATCTTAGTACTCCCCTAAAGGGGGAATATGGTGTGATATGGTATTAAGTCGGAATTAAGCGTTCAGGTAACTATGGAAATGGTAAAGGAAAGAATGTGGTAAAAAGGAGAAAGGGATGATGTTGCATTGTTCAGTATCCTACAGATATGTTGCGACTCCAGAACATTACCACAACACGCCGTCGAGAGAGGCAGTATGGGTTCCCACACCAGACGTTATTGATAAAATAAGTATGAATGAACACTTGATACATAAGAGCCAGTACGAGTGGTAAGTTAAGATAAAGAAAATAACCCAAGAGAGATTATGCAGAATATATGTATATTATGAGAATGGACCAACGAGTAATTGTAGTTGATTCAGGAAGAGCCCGGTTATGGCTAGACAAGAAGTCACAGATTAAATGAAATAGATCATGCAAGATAAATGTAGTGAACCGCAGCATAGGGAATTCAGTCTCGTAGATACGAGATTGCAATCATCTGAAAAAAATTTTCAGATAGGAGTTGAGACCGTTAAAGGTACCATTTAAGTTTTTATGAAAATAAGAGAGAGTGCCAATTAAGGAGACAATTAAAATTTGAAGATTAAAAGTAACCCTACGAGCACAAGGGCATAAGTTATGTAACTAAGGATTATTTATAGGCAATTAAGAACAACAAAAATTTCCTTTAGAGTGTACGATATAACAAGCTTCGCAACTTTACAAGACCAGAAGGTCTCTCTAAGTACTTACACGAAAGATTAGTTGAGGAAATAGGAAGAAGGTTCCACCTAAGCATATGTAGTAAAGAGTAAATGATCTTTATAACAACAGCCTTTGCTACAATATTAGTAGTACACTCCATAAGAAAGTGGCACCTATCGTGGCTAATGGAATGGAAAAAAAAAAAAAATCAAAGGAGAGTTTTGAGATCATATGAGGTACAGGAAATTATAGTATTCGTGGGCAATAAGACAAGCCAATTATTCATGCAACAAGTGATAGAACGACCACGAAAAGTAATTGCTTACATTTAAGGACAACTGGAGAAGGCACAAAAAGGAAATTTACAGTTCTAGCAAGTTAAAGGAAGGTTGTGGTAGTATTAAATAGATCATGTTAGGTCCCAAGGTTGAAGCATTGTAGAAGCAACAGTATTTAGGTAGATAGGAGTAAGGATATGGAAAAGGTGAGTGAAGACGGTACGAGAATAATGTATGTCCTCGGGATTAAATCCATCAAAACAAGGGAGCTGATGATTTTTCATATGTAATAAAAAGCTCGGTACAGCCTGATGAATGACACAGAGGAGTCTAAGGACTAGGAGCAATTAGAAGAGACGAAATGCTGCCCCGTTAATAGAATAAGGGTATGTAATTGTGATAGATAAAGGATGACATTTAGGCCTTTTGATTGAGGAATAATTTAAAGAAAGGGATTTTATGAATTGCACGGGATTGGAATACCCCCATAAGATTGATCCCAAGGTAGATCAGGCAAAATCACTTTCAGATGTTCCCCAATAAGATGTGAGCCCTAGTGACAGTGTATTACGTAAGAGGTTGCAAGTTTATCAGTGATTAGATTCATTAGGATCAACATTAAAGTGAATAAACAATAGATGGGTACAAGTTTCCAAAGTACGAGATGAGATTTATTTGTTAATTCTTAAGATGAATAATAATGAGGAAGCAACTAAAGACTTAGATTTATACACATAGGATAAGCAGCGAGAGAGTAACCTGGAGTTGGGTAGCAAACCTCGGTAATAATAAACCGAAGTAAGATTTTATGGTATAGTTATAACCTACCTAGATGTAGTAAAATACATAGAGATAGATATACAAGGCTATGGAAACAAGAGATAGCAATAGTCTTTAAGTTCGATAAAGTACCAAGCGCGAAAGACATCAGTACACCTATAGATGCCTAGAGGGGACAACTTGTCATAATTCTGTATATATGTTCATAAAGTGAGGCTTAGAAGATTGCTAAAAAGATGGAGGAAAAAGGGAAGACGAGTCGCTAGGCACTCATACAATGACAGAGTCGTACATACTGCATGCCATAAGGTAGCAAATGTTACGATGTTGGAAAAAAAAAATTCCGACCACAGTCGTGGTATGAGAAAGAAAGCCTAAAGGTGGAATACCCTGGGCCGTTGGATTTTCTACAGAACAGTTCCTAGATGTCAAGGACAATATTAAGGAATTCTTAAGAGCTACAGGTTATGAGACTGATAAGACGCATTAATCAACATTCGAGGACGAATTCCAAAGGGGGGAATGATGTTACACCCCGTGTTATCGTATGTAAGAGTACGTCATAAGTCAATTAATGTGAGCTCAGGAAAGGGATCATCTTTTAAAAGTTTAACAAAGTTAGTTCATCATTTTTAATGTGGAGGTTACAAATATTTAAGATCATTAGTACCCAAGTAGCAAGAGGGTTTGAAGGCTTAGAGCTAAACGAATTGAAGAAAATAAGTTTCGCTCGAAAGTCGACAAGTTGGAATATTTTTACCATTGTACTTTTGGGGTGATACTCAGGGTTATTAACATTATAACGAGATTATATTATGAGTTATTTTAGTCGTACGATAGTTTGTGTGTTATGTTTTGAAGTCAAGCGAGTTGTGGAACAAAAGTTGGAAAAGGTCATCACAAGTTCCATTTATAATTTGCTGACATTTAGTCAAATGTAGATGCACTTTTCTCCCAATAATACTTGGAATCAATTGGATGATCTACATATCAAATTGAAGATCTATGAGTCTAGTTTCCAATGCATTAAACCGTTCTTCGATACGACATCGGGGTAGAGAGATATTTGCAGTTTTGCAAGAAGATGCACAGACTGTATATTGGCAAGGATGGTTGTGTTCGCTAAAGCTTTTTGAGCAATACATTTCGTGTGTTATATGAGGTCTTTTTGGGACATATTATATATTCAAATTGAAGGTCTTGGAATCTATTTTCCAACACTCTTAACCGTTTCGTTCATACGATATCCGGATAAAAAGATATAGGTATTTTGAAAAAAAGGGCCAATGATGATGGTGCCAAGTAGCACCTTTTGACTTTTCAACCAAAATGGATATTTAATCTGTTCTATTCGTCTCTTTCTTCATACATCCAGAGAGCTCGACCAAATAAGACCCCTAACCTCACCCTTAAGCTGTCCACAAGGTTATCCAACAAGATTATCATCCGAGGCACAAAATCACGAAGCAATAACACTAGAACGATCCCCACGACGTAAGTATCGCTATATTGCCTCTCTTTTCTTTGTAGTTGGAGTTTTGGAAGGTATTTAATAGTTAAAGAAATGCCCTTATTTCTGTATTTAAGCTTTTAAATATGAAGGAATGTTGATAAATTCATTTCCTAATAGCTAGAACTCACGGGACGGTGATTGGAAGCCGTGAGTTCGAATTATTTCGACTTGTTGTGCGCTGTTTTTGGGCTGTTTCTTGTTGGTATTGGGTTGTATCTTTTACTACTGTTTGTGGAGTTTTGGAGGAGGAAGGATGTGGAAAACACCATATAGATGTAGGGTTGTGGACTGGTAGTTCTTCGTAACATTTCCGGATCGTTTTGACACGACTACGGTGGCCGTCGTATGTATGAAGTGATTAGGTTGTGTGTGGACTGTTTTGGGAGGCTCAATATGATTATTATTTGATTGTGTTTGGCTGTTTTGGTGATTGTTGGAATTGTGTGAATCATATATATAGGGAGGTGCTGTCCGTTTCATCGTAAAATAGGTTGTGGTCGATACATAATAGTTTATGACGCTTGAATGATAACTACAGTATCGTTTCTCTTTATTGTAGGACTAAGGAGTCGTCAAAAATTTCATAGCTTGAGATTGGCAATATATACAAGATGTTAAGGCTCTTCCTTCATTCTTTGGCATGATCTAAAGTGAAACGAACATAAACGATACGCTTATTTCATAATGAATCTACTCCTAGTAACTAAGGTGTCCATGTTATTCTTTCCTTACAAAGTTATCCAAGAAAGTATATATGATCCTTGAGTCCTAGTGAAGTTCATATTTGATGGATTGATGTCCATAATGTTAATCGATGGTGCAATGACTTATGTCACTCCAAAAAGGTTTATTAGAACGTGACTCCATGAGTCCAGCATGCATTTATATATGTATCTACTTTACTCTACCGAGCCGCGCTATAGTCGCCGGGTATGGCACCTATTGTGCAAACCACTGATCAGTTGGGTTTACCGAGCTCCACGTGGCCGGGTACGATTCTACCGAGCCTTATGATGGCCCGGGTACGTTTTTACCGAGTCCTCTTTGAGGCCGGGTATGATATGATGATGATGATGCCCACAGAGGCGTATGTTTTAAAAGTTTATGTATATATATGTATTATGCATTTTCATGTCAGTAGCCCCAGAGGCACTCAGATGTTACTAGTTGTATCCTCTATCCTCTTATCTCTCTTTACATTACTGTTTCTTATTTATTGCTTTTCCTGGCCTTACATACTTCGGTTACTTTATTCGTTACTGGACGTCCCTTTTGCCTTGGACGCTGCGTTTTATGGCCCGCAGGTCCCGATAGACAGGTTGACATTCTCCTAATAGGGCTATCAGCTCAGTGGGAAGGTGGTTGGTTGTACTCCTACTCTGCTCCGGAGTTGCCTATTTGTGTCAGTATGCTTTGTATATGTATTGGATTGGGTATCGGCGGGGCCCTGTACCCGACCGTTTATAATTTTATGTACTCTTAGAGGCTTGTAGACAGATGTCAAGTGCATGGATACTTTTATGGCCTTGTCGGCCTATCTTTTGAGTTCACAAATGGTCATGTCGGCCTTATAGGCCCGTATGTCACATGTATAAGTTTGTATATCATGCTGGGTCATCATACGTTAAGTATTCCCTTATGTTTTATTCTTGTTATCTCATGAAGGGTTTTCTAGCTCATTTACCCATGATAGTATGATAAGAAAGATATGTTACGTTGGTACTCGGTTGAGTAAGGCACCGGGTGCCCGTCGCGGCCCTTCGGTTTGGGTCGTGACACCTCTTTTCTCCAATTTTGACTCCAAAACTGCTCCTTAGCCTTCCTTATACATATATCACCTGCAAATCATGAAAAGCACTAATAAGAGCATTTTGTTATCACTTTTAGCATTAAAACTACACAAGAAGGTAATTATTTAAGGTGTGATTATAGTCAAATTCACCTATTATCAAGCTCCATGCCGTCATCGCTCCCAGTGCTAAGTATCTCATTGTATTCTTCTTCTTCCCTAGTGGTTAATTTTTCAAAACCAAGATTTCTTCTTTCTGAATTAATCCAATCTATGAATAATATGGAAATCCCTAGACTGTCCTCCGCTAATGCATGTCTATGATCTCCAATTTGAAATCTTACCGCGCTAAAAGCACTCTCCGATGCTACTGATGATGCTTGAATAGCCAGGATATCTCGGGCCATTATTGAGAGTTGGAAAAGCCTTGCACGCCCCCTCCATCATGACAAAAGTTGTTCCTTGCCTTCTTCGTCTTTAATACTTTCCAATCCTCGATTAAGATAAGAATCAAGTTCATCATCAATAGAGGAATCAAAACCTGTTATATCATCCATATCTTCCCATAAAATTTCTGCTCTAGACTTAGAAGTAGAAGGAGCAGTTTCACAACTTGTTGTATCCATAGATTTATATTTATCAAATATTGATCTAGCATAAGAATATATGCTAGCTTGGCAGTCTTTGTGAGATGGTTGTTCATTTTCTTGAATTGCTAAATTCTCATAAATTTAACGAACAAGTCCCTTTGCACCTCTTAGTTTTAAAGAAGGGTTAAGTAGAGTAGAAATTAAATAAATTTCGGGAATAGGAAAAAAATACTTTTTAAATTTTGAAATCATTTCATTAATGGCCGATGCATAAGTTGGATTTGTTTTATACTTACCAAATATAATAGAAATTCCACAAATATACCATAATATTTGTGTAACAGTAGGATAATATATACCAGAAATTTTTTTGTAGCATAATAAAATTTTTCTAAAAATTTAGTAAGCTCTTTGATCTCATCCCAATCAGAATCAACAATTTGATCAGCGGGGATACCATTATGCATATTAAATACCTTTTGGATAGGCACCCG
The DNA here is from genome assembly GCF_001879085.1 of Nicotiana attenuata. NCBI lineage: Eukaryota > Viridiplantae > Streptophyta > Magnoliopsida > Solanales > Solanaceae > Nicotiana > Nicotiana attenuata. Next base: position 276,889 of record NW_017670685.1, read on the forward strand.
ATAATCATAAGTAGCTTTAATCATTTCATAAGTAGAATTTCACCCAGTACAAACTTCTTTTGGAACTTTTCTAAATGGAAGGTTAGCGCTAGCACATTTTTGAGCAAATTCACGAATTCTACTCGCTTTATTAGCACGAAAAATACAGCCACAAGCATGTTGTATTTTACTACAAGCATCAGAAAATAAATTAAGACCATCTTTTACAACCAAGTTAAAAATATGGCATGCACATCTAACATGAAAAATTGCTAGATTAATTGGACAAAGTCTAGATTTTAAGCTATTTGCTGCGGTTGTGTTAGCAGAAGCATTATCTAAGGTGATAGTTAAAACTTTATCAATGAGTCCATAAAAATCAAGTATTTGTAGAACAGTAGTTGCAATATATGCTCCAGTGTGTTTTGAATCAACAAATTTATAACCAATAATACGTTTTTGCATGTTCCAGTGATGATCAACCCAGTGACATGTAACAGTTAAATAATCACAACCATTAGGACTACGACCTATGTCAGATGTGATAGACACTTTACAATCTAAGTGAAAAAATACACAACGAATATACTGAAGATATTCGGTTTGAAATTTAAATATATTCTAACCGTGGTCTTAGGAAAACCTTGAAAAGCAGGGTTATAAGTTTCTTGTATATAATGCACAAAAGCAGGATGAGAAGAAAAAATAAAAGGTAAGCCACAGACAACCACCATTTTTGCTAAGTTCTCACGATCTCTATCTTTGTTATAGGGGCATAAAACATGACCAGAAGCAGGGTCAAGTTGTTGTTGAATTTGATTAGAACCAGATCCACTAGGAGTGCCAGTACCGATGGTACGATCTATAATTTTTTCGGCTTCTATGTTAGCTTGTATCCATAAAGATTTGTGATCCTTTCTTAAGTGTCTAGTTAAATCCCCCGTCCCACCACTTGTTGTGTGTGCAAATTGTTGCTTACATTTTTCACATATAGCATGATGATTGACTTTATCATGTTTAAAAAATTTCCATACAAGTGATATTTTGGGATGTTCAGCCTTAGGCTTACCCCTTACAGGTACGGGGGTAAAGCTCCAGACCGAGAATGACTCTGAGTTGGAGCTTGTGTTGCGTGACTAGTGGGCGTTTCATCTAATTCTTCTTCCTCATTTTCTTCGTCCTCAAAAAAAAAATATCATTGCCAAATTGTCTTTGTAAAGTTTCATGATCTAGTTGTTCTCCGACATTAACATCATAAAATGCGGGGGTTGGGAAAATGAATTTTCATCAACATGAGTCATTTCATCTATATGTTTTCTAATTCTAGGAGAAGGGTTAGGATTAGGACTAGGATTAGGATTACTACTACTTTCACCTTTACTATTTTTTTTACTACTTTTTAAAAAAATGCCAAATACATATTTAGGTGCCATAATCTAAATACGAAATCAAATTAAAAAAGCTAATACAAAAATTAAACACACAAATGAAATACGAAAATAGAACACGTAAAGTAAAAACAAAAGCACTAAAATGATACGCAAAAATTATATATTAAAATTAGGAGATGGAACGAGTGCACCGTGATTAAATACTGAAACTTGAAGAAATTGCCCAAAATATTGCTCCAGATACTTGACGAATTAATTTGAAGCTTGAAAGTTGCTCCAAAAATTTGCCCAAATACTTGAAACTTGAAAGTTTTCACTTGATAGTTGATAGTAACAAAATTGAGAGAATAAGTAAGAGATTTGAGAGAGAAGATTGATTTTTTGTGGGAAAAAATGAAGAAGAATGGGGGGTATTTATAGTAGAAAATAGGACCAAAGTATAATTTAATAAACTTAGGGGTTATATTAAAAGTTTGGGAGGGAGGGAGGTAGGGGGTGTTTTGGGGGGTGTAGGGGTTGTTTGGACCGTTGGCAACGGCTATTTTTGCCATTTAAGCCGTTGCCCAACGGCTAGTTTTTAAAAAAAAAAAAAAAAACCTGGCGGGACGCGAGACGGGACGCGGGACGGGACGGGACGGGACGGGACGGGACGAAACGGGACGGGACAAACGGGACGAAATGGCCGTCCCGTCCCATCCCGTGTCCCGTTTAACATTGGCCCATCCCATTTAACTTGAAGCGGGACGGGACGGGACGGGACGGGACGGGACCGGGACGGGATGCGGGACGGGACGGGCCGGCCCGTCCCGTTGGACAGCCATAGTGGAGATGAAGTAACTAGAAAGAGTGGCTGGTGCAGAATTCTTCTGGTTTTTCCCTTGCCATTGAAATCTTGAAGTGAGCTGTAAAAGAACTAAGTAATAGTATCAAGAAGTTGCTCAAGAAATGAACTTTCATTGTGTTTATTTTGCTTTCTCTCTAATTCATATATGATTTTGTTACCAGAATGTTGAAAAAGAGTAATAACTGAGAGTTTTCTCTGTTTTTTGCACTCTGTAATAGTAGCTACTTCTCTGTTCTTTTTTTTTCATGGCAATTTGTTCTATGAGTATTCTTAGACCGGATTCTCTTGAAGGATAATAACTTTATTTATCCTCTTTTGTAGGTGGAGTAGATCAAGAAATGGATGTTGAAGACGATGAAGAACTAGACCTTACTTGAGATAATTTTGAATTTTTATAGATGAATGTTCTAGGAATCTTTTAACTTGTTACCAACATTTTTTGAAACTTATTTAACCTCTTGAAATGTACTAAACTTATGCACTCATGGGGTAGAACATTTGCTTTATGGATATTATTATTTGCTTGATGGATAATTTTATATTATTAATAGTTTCATTTTATGATGTATTTAAATTTTAGTGTTATTATAATTTACTATATGTATAAATATTTATTTATAACAGGTGCAATATTTTGGTTTTAATTGAACTGATACAATAGCCTATAAGAATCGTTGCAATANTAGGGGGTGTTTTGCCCGTTTTTTGGCGGTTGGCAACGGCTATTTTTGCAATTTAAGCCGTTGCCCCTAGATTTAAAATAAAAAAAAAGTTCAGGTGGAACACGGGACGGGACAGGACGAAACGGGACAAACGGGACGAAATGGCCGTCCCGTCCCATCCTGTATCCCGTTTAACATTGGCCCATCCCGTTTAACTTGAAGTGGGACAGGACGGGACGGGATCGGGACGGGACGCGGGACGGGATGGGCCGGCCCGTCCCGTTGGACAGCCATAATTATAGGCCGATGTGACTTCTTATTTGGTGACTTGATTCCATAAATTTTACTCGTTGGTGCTATATGTCAAAATGATACCTGTAAATTTATTTTAACTTGTCCTCTTAATTGGACCAACACCTAAAATCTTAACCGTTCTGTTGGATTTGACGAGATAAGTGGAAAACAAGAGAGAACATAAGGTTCGACAGAGTGGGAGCTGCCAGATGTTTTGATAAAATGGGTATCTCAGTTCCAAAGTAGAATTACATGTCATTTATATACAATCCATGTACAACCGGGACAACCCAAATACAAAATACTAAACTGGAACTAAACATACATCATAACACTACAAATAATTTAAATACATGACTCAATACAAGTCCAGCACGTTCCCGTACGAATTGATGTATCATGACATGTATTTGTACAAGATTGTAGCACTTAATATGAATAACTAATATTAATTAATATTTATTCTCACATCATTAAATCACTTAACCATGATAAGTTGATATGATTTGGTGTTAACATTGGGTGCGAGTAAGCATTACCCACTTTTAGTTAAGATCATTTTCTTTGCCAGAAAATTTCATTGACTCTTGGTAGAAAAGTATTTAAAATAATAGTCAGAAATATTGTTGGCGAAATTAACTGTTTTACACTCCATATGTAAATATAATATAATATTTGTTTTCTTGGAATTAATGCAGAAAGGATTGTCTGGATTTCAATTGCTATCCTGGTCTTGATGTTTGTGTTTCAAAGATTTGGAACTGACAAAGTTGGCTACACATTTGCACCAATAATTTGTGTGTGGTTCTCACTCATTGCTGGTATTGGAATTTACAACTTCGTAAAGCATGATACAAGTGTTGTCAAAGCTATTAATCCTGAATACATCATAGACTTCTTCAAGAGATATAAAAAGGATGCTTGGATTTCTCTTGGCGGGGTTGTTCTTTCAATTACAGGTACCATTTCCTTCACTTTAATTAATATTTGAGTATTCATCAGGTTAAACTGATGGATTTGGTGTAAATACTAGGTAAAAAAAAAGTATAATTTTTCAGCGAAAAAAGAGTACTGTGTGAGTCCGGAGCAAAATATAATAGTGAATGATGAATTGCAGGAACGGAGGCACAATTTGCAGATGTTGGTCATTTTACTGTTCAGTCTATACAGATAAGCATGTACTGTGTAACATACCCAGCGCTCATACTAGCATGTCAAGCCTCCTTTTTAAGGAAGAACGCGGATGATGTTTCTGATACTTTTTTCAAGTCTATACCTCGTAAGCATAACATCTATATACATATAAACACTTAGGTTTTATGCTATATTGCTCGGACACTTCAAAACTGTAAAATCAGCTTCCAAAATTACACTACTTTTGGAGGATCTTAGATGACAACATTTTTAAACAACACAGGTTTTATGTTATCGTGAGACAAAATTAATGAACATTTGATGCTTTTCTTTCCTCGTGAACAAATATTGCAGATGGCATATATTGGCCAATGTATGTGGCGGCAGAGTTTGCAGCTATCATTGCAAGTTAAGCCATGATTTCAGGGACCTTCGCTATAATCCAGCAATCGCTCGCATTAGGATGCTTTCCTCGGGTTAAAATCGTGCATACATCAACCAAACATCAAGGGCAAGTCTATATCCCTGAAGTCAATTATTACCTTCTCTTGTTGGCTTGTGTTGCTGTTACTCTTGGAGTCAAGACTACTGCAAAAATTGGCAACGCTTATGCTAAGACATTTCATTTCTAGTTATTCCCTCTCTTTCTTGAAGATATATCAAACTCATGTTTGTTGGTGGTAATGTACATGTTTAATTTTAAATATAGTCACTGAACTTAATTACCTACTATAACAATAAAATCACAAAACTATTTTTGTCATATTAAAGTAACTTATCAAATTCAATTTGATGGATGAGTTTTATTGCTTTAGTGGATAAAGTTTAGTAACATTACTGTTATAATGAATAAAATTCAGTTATATGTTAGTCTTTTAACCTTATTGCTATAATGGATAAAGATGAGTGACCATGCGTCTAATCAAACCAAGAGACATATATCTAACACGTTTGTGTTTCTCAATATTTACAGGAATAGCAGTGGTGTTTGTGATGACATTAACATCTTCCTTCCTCATACTAGTCAAGATTATGATCTGGAAAACTCACATTCTTTTTATAATCGCCTATGCTCTAATCATTGGAACGGTTGAGCTTGTGTATTGATCCTTTATAATTTTCAAGCATTATGTAGCGAATCTGTTCTTGTGTTTGTTTCATCCAAATCAGCGAAGTTCCAGTAGAATAAAGATTCCTCTTCTGTTTGTTGGGTACAGCCATCTGATCATACGAGAATATTGCTTGTATCCACTGAAAAGATCAAACAATTAGAGAATGATGCATTATTAATGTTGGTTCAATGAGGTCCGACGAGGAGAATTCAAATATAAAACAAGTCGAAAAAGAAGAGGATTTTGCTACATTAGTGGAAAAAGAAAGAGAAATACTAGAGAGAGCATATAGTTCATTTGGTATTGCGAGTAAGGGGTCTGGTATAGTAAAGAAAGTGATAATAAATTATGCTTACAACTTCTTGAACAAGAACCCTCACGCAAAGTAACAAGGTTTTCCACATTCCTCACACGCGTATGCTAAAAGTTGGAATGATATATGAGCTTTAAGTTATAATAACTGTATTTATCTGTCTAGAATATATAATTGTCCTTTTATTCTCCTGGAGTTTGGTGATTCTATGAAAGAATAAGGGGTAGCCCATTTTTTGATGAAAAAAAATGGTGAAGAAGGAATTTTTATGGCTATGCTTTTTTATAGACTTAATTACCAGATTCTTTTTTAATTACATATCATATTTATATTTATAATTTGTATACAAATCTATAATAACATTAGATCTAATACTAGAAAATCGTATTTTTTCAACCACCAATATCACATTTTTGTAGTCGGATTCTGTTGACGGAAATAAGAAAATTTCTGACTTCAGACTAGTAGTGATCCCTTAAGTATAGGCAATTTAAATGGGTAACCCACGCCTAAGAGCTAAACCCTTCTGACTCACGTTCTGATCTGACCCTGTTCCTCTTCAAAACCCCGTTTTCTCTCTCTAAAATCATGAAAATTCTACTGCCGACTTCTGAATCATCGTACCCCACACAGTAATACAATCATTTTAATTTTTAATGAATTACCAGATATATGAGCTTATGAAAATGCAATCACACCAATACACATTAATTAATTGGAGATGCTGGCGTGATTTGAAAGATTTTAGAAATCATCTATATTTATTTTAATAATAATAATTAAGAAATAATGACAAAGCTGTTAACTTTACTGACAACCATTAAAAAGTTTTGAACTTTGAATTTAAACTTTGGGTTTTACAATTGCAAAATTGAGAATATTCTTTGGAATTTATATCTCAATTTTGAGGGAGACTGATTAAAATTAGAGTTTGTTTTGGGTGAATTTTCAGATTGAAACTCGAAGAGAAGGAAGAACACACGATTAGAGCCCTCAAAATGAGTTTGACTCGTGAGTCCAGCCCAATCCAGCCCGCTACTTGGGTAGGGTTGGAATTTTATTAGCCCATTTAAAGCTGAAGCTTATAAGCCTGGCCCAAGTTAGCCCGTTGGCCCTTGAGGCTTGACCGAGGCTAGGCCAGGGTCGCCCCGTGGGCCAAAAATTAATTAAATTCAAGTTTAAATATTTAATATTTTAAAAAGTAAAAACTAAAAAAACTATTAACTATAATTCCCATTCCCCAACTATAGATTGCTCATTTACCCTTCCATATAGAATTTTGATATGCATGTAGTATGACAAGATTAGTTTTTCTTTTGCCTAATTAATAACGAACTAGGAAAGTTTTAAGTGGCCAATAATATTTTTTTCCAAAAGGAAATGTTACTTTAAGTGGCGAATGATCAGTTGGTTACTTTAATACGTTATTAATAAATTAAACTACTCTTCGGTATTGAAAAAGGTCAAGTTTTAATACCCAACGAAAATTGACAACACTAGAAAATTTTTTGAATTTTAAAATATTTATGGGCTTTAATAATGAAATCAGCAAATAATGTTAAACCTAAATTAAAAAAAATCTCAGCATATACATTTATTGAAGCAATCCCTGAACCTGAGGAAAGTGAAAGAAAAGTATTAAAATATTATTCATGCAACGTTAAAAAAGAAGAGCTAGAGATATAGAGAATTTGCATTTTAATTACGAGATTCCTTGTCAAATCTCGAAATTCTAAACAAACAGAAGTTGTTCATACGATTATGAGACAATGTCACGAAGAAATATTTAAAGATTTGAAGAATTTTTTTCCCGTAGCCCGTGGCCCTCTTAGGACAGTATTGGGCTGGCCATTTTAAGGCCCATTTAGATGGCGGGCCGGTCCATCCTAGCCCATCAAATTTAAAAACCTGCGAGGCTTGGGCTGGGCTGGGCTGGCTTGTTTTGACAGCTCTACACATGATATACAAAATGCATACTGATCACGCCCAACTATGCCTTATAAAAAGGACTCAGCGGCCACTGCAAATATAATCCGGTTCAAGTCCAAAGTCGAATCCCACAGGGAACTAACCTATTTACTACAACTTTAAACACTGCTAATGAATAGCTCATACAATTCCCGGATGCAAGATATTTTGTGGATATTGAGTAGAATTTAGTTAACTAAGGAAAAATAACACTAAAACTAGCAATAATACGGAATAGAGTTGAATTCAATGGTAAAATGGTCTAGGGTTATTGATTTTCCCAATTGTCGGATTAATTCCTAACACGTTAGCTATAATCTCGCCATAACACTCTATAAGAAATATGAGTTCTGGGTTACCATAATTATCTCTTGATCAATTATGATAATCTAGAAGCATTCTCTCGAACTACTCTAGTTAACAATTTATGCAACTCAGAATTGTCCCACCAAAGCTTCGTTATCTCTAACCCTGCTTTTAAATTCAAGTAATTAATCTCTTAACTTACCCGAAAGTGGTGTTGTTCAACAACAATCTAACCAAGTGTTCTTTCTCAAGCAACACAAGATAACTAGACACGATTAATCAAGGGCCCTTTCAATTAATCACAAGACAACACGTAGTTGAACAATCATAGAGTAAAAACGGCTCAATTATATCAATACAGAGTCAAGACTTCATCCAACAATTGGTTCCATCAACCCTAGATGACACGCTTAGCTACTCATGCTAATAGATAAAAATTCACTATATAAAGTCATAATCAACAACGGAGTTAAAAAGAAGAAGATAAAAACTCTAAGGAAATTCTCTGTCTTTCTTCCGTGTTCTTGCCTTCAAATTCTCTCTAAAAACAGCTATCCCCTCTTTTGGACGAATTAGGCTTCATATAGGTTTAGGTTAGTCGCCTTGGAAATTACATAATTGAACCTAGGTTATTGTCTTCCGTCAGCTCGTCCGCGGATCTGACCGCGGATTTTGCCCATATTCTATCCGCGGCCGCGGATCTAACCGCGGAGCTGGCACTTGCTTTTCTTTCTCCTTTTCGACCGTGCTATCCTCCGATTGGCCTTCCACACTCCATATTGATTCCAAATCACTCTTTAACTACCTCCTAGCTCGGAGTGGCTTTTGCAAAACGTAAAACTCTTAATTAGAGAATTTTGTTATCTTTTAACATTCAAACATTGATAAAGTGCGGCCAAATTAGAGTGTAAATAGTATCTAAATTGCATAATTATCGTCTACTATCAACACCCCACGCTTAAACCTTTGCTCGTCCTCGAGCAATCAAACCACACTCTACAGAGGCCTAACTTCCCCGAGCGACTTCCCTAACTCGTCACACCAAGAATATTCCTCATAGATTGAGTACATTAGTGTAACATCCACACCTCAAGAGTTGACTCCCGCGAGCCACGCAATATTCCTAACCGGCTTACTTACTCTAACTCAGAGGTCCAAACTTACCTCTCCTTCATGAATCAAGTGCCTGCTCATAGCAAAAGAGACTCATTCCACAATCAATAAAATGCACACACACTGAGGAACTTCAATATACACAGAATTCACTCACCCTAAGGAATCACATTCATATGCCACAAAAGATGCACCATAGGCTTGCCCGTAGTGTACTACTCTACTAATCGAGCTCATTCAGTCTAGGATCAAGTATGGCTTTATTTGGTTGCAATGTAGGCCGTGGGACAGGTATGATACATTTAGATATACGAGTGGTTACACCTCCCTAAGCACTTTAATACATATACTTTAACATTCAAAACCCCACACTTATGTCAAATCATGACTCCACCTTTACATCACTGTATATTAACTTCCTTCTTTTTTAAGTACAATTACATCAAGAGCCACCACTTAGCAAGGAATATTTTTTACAACAATCCAACTATATTTTTACAATTCAAGTGGCTCTTACTTTATCAAAACAGTGCACCTTCCTCCTTATTTCATTAGTTCCACTCAAAAGCCAAACCCACTAGCCCACACTTTAACTTTTACAAGGTTCATAACTATTCAAGTGCTCATGAGAGGTTAAAAGGTTCAAATAGATGGTTAATTCAAACAAATGGGTAAGGCTTGTAGTGTGGTTGCCAAAGAAACAAGATTACAGGCTCAACGGGGTTAACTGCGATACATAACAAATGGGTGGATGAAGTATATATATGGTTCAACAAAGAAATGCCTATATCACTTCCTAAACCAAACAAGACTACTATTTCACTTTGCAGACACACACGAAAAGTTCTAGGCATCAAATGTTGTGCACAGAATACAGCAAGCCTCATACACACATGGCACATGACTCACTCCAGATTGGGTCATCAAACACTCTGATCAGGGTACTTAAGCCAAATTAAGAACATATAGTTTAAGGTATTCTTACAAGAGTCGACAACTGAGCCTAAGCGTCACACTAGAGTACCTGCTATATTCAAGGCATTACGACGTTAAGAGGTCCTATTTCTATTTCCGCCCATAACCCACAAGTTCATAATAACAATTAAAAAAAACTAACTACACCCGCTTCGAATGAAACCCTTGGAAACGAACCGTGGCTTAAAGAAAAACCAAGGGGGAATTGATACACTATTTCAAAAGAAAATCTTTTTGTGTTTTTTTTTCTTCGACTTTAGTCCCTCAAGAAAACCGTCAAATGATATCCATCGTCGGGACAAGTCGAAAATGATTTATGTAAATAAACTATAAAACTATTCTACATACAACATGCCACAAAGTCTCCCCAACCCCATACTTAAAATGATGGTATGTCCCCATGTCATACAAAATAAAGTAATGCGAGGTAAAGGAACTTCCTTGGAAGCTCAGTCTTGATCGAAGATAGTGCTGGGGTCGAGATGACACGCCCTCCCCAGCGCACGCAGCCAGCCCATGATTTTCTTCTCCGATTTCGCATTTTGGGTGGCCAAGGCATCAACTCTAGTCCCCAATTTTGTGACGGAAGTGCGCAACCCTGCCATTTCCTGTTCTAAAGCTGTTATTCGCGTACACCGTCTGAATGCATATGATCCTTCAACCGCGGCTACTTGTTCCCGTGGGAGTGAGGATGGCCTAACTTGTTCCTGTGGGGTTGAAGAAGGCCCAACTTCCTCCTGCTCGTCATCGCTCTCCTCTGACGCCTCACAATCATCACTATCAGTTGAACCAGGTACCGCCCTGTCTTTCCCAATGGTCACTTTGGATGCCCAGAACTTGCTTCTTTCTTCACCTTGCCATCCACAATGGGGTTCTCTGGCACCCCTATGGCCCGGCACAATCTAGTGACCAGAGATGGGAAGAAGAACCCATACCTCCTGAGTGTTGAACGGATGAACATTTCAGATTGAATAACCTTGGCCACATCAAAATCTTGGCCATTCACGAAGCACTAGATCAAAGCAGCTCTCGGACCATTTACCTCAGTGGCGTTGTGGGACGGCAGCAGTCAATTATTGATGATGTACAACCAACACTTTCCTTCAAAGATGAGTGAGGCTGGGTGCAACTTCGATCCCTTTACAACCCACACTACCTCTTTGTCTGGTAAACAGATAGTTCTGAAAAACATTTGCCAATTTGTTGGTTCTCGCCGGTAAGTATCATAGTAATCCACCTCCCCAGTGAATACAAGCAAGCGATACACTCTCCTAATGGCTTCAATCGAGGCATTAATTCGATCTAAGAAGAAAAAAATCACGCTCTGTAGGATTTGAACCTACGACATTGGGTTTTGGAGTCACCCTCTTTTGTCGCACAGTGCAGATGTGATCCTCATGTTTAGAACAGTTGGTGTAAAATTCCCTACAAGCATCATGTTACCGTCCTCCGGCTCTTCGAAGAAGATGTCTAGCCTGCGCCTAATCAACTCCCTATACATATTGGGGCACTCAGCCTGGAGGGATCCCCTGTCAACTCCCCTTGCCGGTACAGGCTTTCTAATAGCCTTCCAACTGAAACAGACTTTGGCAGCTCTGGAGACAAACCTGGTGCGATCAAACTGAGCTGAACTAGCTGGTGCCCATGCCCGGGACGAGCCTCCATGACCACTTGATGAGGCACCGGTAGTGCGTCTCTTCTTTGAAGATCTCATGCTACCTACACAACAACCACCACTATCAATAATCGGCGGAATATGTGAACCAAGGGCAGTTACTCAGACTTCACTCGCACCGTTGGTCACAATTTATACTAAAAAACTCATTGTGGCATTCAACAAACACCTACTATGCATATGCCCCCTAGTGTACCCAAAGACCCAATTAAACTTCCTTTCTTCACAACTCAACAATATCTTCCCAACCCAACCAAATCTAATATCCTCAAATACCAACATATATACCAACAAACAAAAACAAAGATAAGAGTACCCATAACTTCTACTATCCTACACTTACAATAGAAGAGAAAAAGAATGAAAAAAATTGGAAAAAAAAACTAAAAAAAAGGTAGAAGCACGTACTTACTTGAAAATCTTGTGAGGAATGGAGCTTGGGTAGTTGTTGAGTAGAGAAGAGGGAGAAGGGGAGGAGATTTTGTTAAGTTAAAAAAAATTGGGGAGAAGAAGGGGGGGGGGGGGTTCGTTGTTTTGTGATTAGGGGGAAAGGGAAGGGTTTTAGATTTGTTTCTATTAAGGGGGAGGGGAAAGAAGTGGGGGAGTGGGAGGAGTGGGGGGGGGGGGGTACTAATTAAAAAGGGTGAGAAGAGAAAAGAAAAGAAATAAAAAAATTATTCTAATTGAACCTGAACGGCGCCAGATCCGCGGTCGGATCCGCAGTCACGTCCGCTGCCGCGGACAAAATATCATGCACAATCCGTGTTCGATCCGCGGCCGCATTGAGGTATCAAAATTCTTTTTCTTTTTTTCTTTGCACCTTTTCCTCTCTCTGGGATAATTTCGTCGCCCCGAGTCCTTCCGCTGCGCATACCTTCGTTCCTGCACCTTAGTAGATCGATCAATATTGTCACCGTTAAAAAAGTCAATTACAAAAATAAGAACAAAGAAAAATCATGGGTTTCCTCCCAAAAAGCACCTAATTCAACGTTGCGACATGACGATATACAACAAACCATGGGTTGCCTCCCAGAAAGCGCCTGATTTAACGTCGCGACACGACGCAGACTTTCATTATCACTCTTCGCTCATGTATTGGGGCTCTTCCAAAGATATCACCACTCTATCCCCCTTTTCTTTGACCATTCCAAGGTAATGTTTCAACCTTTGCCCATTCATTGTGAACGTATTTGTTCCATCTTCGGATTCAATTTCTACAACTCCACTTGAGAACACTTGCACCACTCTGAAGGGACCTGACCATCGGGACTTCAATTTACCCAGGAACAATCTTAGTCTCGAGTTGTATAACAATACTAGATCCCCAGGTTTGAAGTTCTGATCTAGAATATGCTTATCATGCATCAATTTCATCCTTTCTTTGTACAATCTTGCATTCTCAAATGCATGGAACCTGAATTTCTCGAGTTCATGTAACTCAGTGACTCTACTAGTATCTGCGGTCTCCATATCCAAATTCAACTGCCGCAGTGCCCAAAGGGCTTTATGCTCGAGCTCTACCGGAAGGTGGCATGCTTTCCAAACACCAACTTGTATGGTGACATACCAATTGGAATTTTAAATATTGTGTGGTACGCCCATACTGCACCATCCAACTTCTTTTCTCAATCAGTCCTTGTTGCATTCAGTGTCTTGGTTAGGACACTTTTGATTTCCCGGTTTGACACTTCAACTTGCCCGTTCGACTGTGGGTGATAAAGGGTGGTCACCTTATGGTGAACTCCATACTTTTCCAACAGCTGTGCGAACGCTCTATTGCCAAAATGGGTTCCACCATCACTGATTATAGCTCTCGGGGTGCCAAAACGTGTGAAGATGTTTTTCTTTAGAAAGCCTGTCACCCCCTTTGCAGCATTGGTTGGGAGAGCCACAGCTTCAACCTATTTGGAGACATAGTCAACTGCCACCAGTATGTATTTGTTACCATACGAGCTGATGAATGGCCCCATAAAGTCAATCCCCCATATTTCAAATATCTCCACCTCTTGAATAGTAGTCATCGACATCTCGTGACGTCGAGATATGTTGCCTGTCCTTTGGCACTCATCACAACTTTTCACCCAAGCATGGGCATCCTTGAACAGTTGGCCAATACAAACCCGATTCAAACACCTTAGCCGCTTTCTGAATTCATCCAAAGTGTCCACCATATGGTGAAGCATGGCAAGCCTACAAAACAGAATGTTGATCTTTCTCAGGGATACACCTCCGGATCATGTTATCTACACATATTTTAAAAAGTAGAGGTTCATCCCAATAATAAGACCGACAATCGCGAAAGAACTTTTTCTTTTGAATTGAAGAGAGTTCATAAGGTACAATACCGCTTGCTAAATAATTAGTAATATCAGCATACCATGGCGTCTCCTCCATTGTCACGGCTAGTAACTGCTCATCCTGGAATGTCTCTGTTATATCTTCAACCTCTACCTTCTTTTCAGCTCCCTCCAACCTTGAGAGGTGGTCTGCTACTTGGTTCTCTGTCCCTTTTCTATCACGAATCTCCAGATCGAATTCTTGTAGCAAAAGAACCGAGCAGGTCAAGCGTGGCTTTGACTCATTCTTTGCTATCAAGTACCTAATTGCTGCATGGTCAGTATAAACAATAACTTTTGAACCAATCAAGTACGACTTGAATTGTCGAATGCAAAAACTACAGCCGACATCTCTTTTTCCGTCACAGTGTAATTGAGCTGCGCACCACTTAGCGTTCTGCTTGCATAGTAAATTGGGTGCATCAGATTATCCTTTCGCTGCCCAAGACTGCTCCTATAGCATAGTCACTTGTGTCGCACATGAGCTCGAACGGTTGCTCCTAGTTGGGTGCAACAATGATGGGTGCAGTCACCAATCTCTTCTTCAGCCCCTCAAATACCAACCTGCAATCATTAGAAAACACAAAGGGTTGATCCTTTTCAAGGAGTTTAGATAAAAGGTTAGCAATCTTAGAGAAATCTTTTATAAATCGCTTGTAGAACCCGGCGTGCCCAAGGAAACTTCTCACTGCCTTGACCAAAGTAGGCGGTGGAAACTTCTCAATCATATCAACCTTAGCATGATCAACCTCAATTCCTTTGCTGGACACTCGATGCCCCAAGACTATCCCTTCTTGTACCATAAAATAGCACTTCTCCCAATTCAGCACTAAATTTGTCTCCACACATCTTCTGAGCACTCTTCTTAAATTGTGAAGACACTCGTTGAATGAATCCCCCACCATGGAGAAATCATCCATAAATACCTCCATAATGTCTTCAACCATGTCCGTGAAAATGGCTAACTTACACCGCTGGAATATAGTCGGTGCATTGCAAAGTCCAAAAGGCATTGTCCGAAAGGCAAATATGCCATACGGACAGGTGAATGATGTTTTCTCTATGTCTTTGGGGGATATTGAGATCTGATTGTACCCCGAATATCTATCCAAGAAACAGAAGTGAGATCGCCCAGCCATCCTGTCCAGTATTTGGTCAATGAATGGCAAGGGAAAATGGTTCTTCCGGGTGGCTGTGTTCAATTTCTGATAATCCATGCAAATCCGCCACCCCGTGACTGTACGAGTCGAGATCAACTCGTTATTCTCATTTTGTACGATCGTCATGCCTCCCTTCTACGACACACACTGAACAGGGCTGACCCAATTGCTGTCAGAGATAGGGAAGATGATACCCACATCTAACCATTTGATCACTTCATTCTTCACCACCTCTTTTATATTCGGGTTCAGCCTTCGTTGATGTTCTCTGGAAGGTTTGTGCCCTTCTTCCAAGAGAATCTTATGCATACAAAAAGCTGGGCTGATACCCTTTATGTCTGCCATGGTCTAACCAATAGCAGTCTCACATTCCTGTAACACCTGTAGGAGTTGCTCAACCCGCACAGCTAGCAAACCGGATGATATAATAAGAGTTAAAGTAGAATTAGGCCCTAAGAAAGCGTATTTGAGATGAGCTGGGAGCGGTTTCAGGTCCAACTGTGGTGGCTCCTCTATCGATGGTTTCGCAGGTGGTGTTGTTCTTTCTTCTATGTGTAGGGGCTCGAACTGGGGTTCCCTTTTCCAGAACCCTTGACCTTCAAGAGCCATGACCCACTCTGCCAACTCCTTACCATCCACATTTTCCAGATTCTTCAAGCAGGCTTCTAACGGATCCCTGACATTAATAGTCTCATCCTCCTCTTGTAGTATTACATCTACGGCCTCCACTAGTGAGTAATTTGCAAATTCGTTGGGTCTCCTCATAGATTTGTTGAACATTGAATATTATCTCTTCGTTGTTCAACCTCATTCTCAATTCTCCAGTCTCACAATCAATTAATGCTCTCCTAGTGGCTTAAAACGGTCTTCCCAGAATGATTGGTATCTCTTCATCCACTTGACAGTCAAGAATGACGAAGTTTGCAGGGAATAGAAATTTCCCTACTTGAACAAGCACATCACCAAGAATTCATGTCAGTCTTTTGACTGTGTGATCAGCCAGTTGCAGCAACATTGAGGTCGGTCTAGCTCTGCCAATGCGCAGTTTAGTATAGATTGCCAAAGGCATCAGGTTTATTGTCACGACCCGGATTTCCCACCATCGGGGGTCGTGATGGCGCCTACTGTCGGAGCTAGGCAAGCCAAGCCTTTTAAACATTTCCTGATTTAACCTCAACAAGAACAATATAAATATAATGAGTCATTTAAATTAAAGCGGAAGTCTTTAAAACACAGATAACTGAAAAACCCAAAATGCGGAAGTTTAACATTTCTCTACCCAAGACTGGTGTCGCTATCTCACGAACTACTAAAGAGTGCTACAAACAAGTCTGAATAGAAATACATAAGTGTCTGTCTCGGTACAATGAAACAAACTGAAAACATAGAAAGGGACTCCGACCTGCAAACGCCAGCTAGGTTACCTCGTAAGTCCCTGGACTGAAGTCAGCTCCCGATCAATATCCTACTGCTGTGGTCCAAAAGCTGCTCTGGTACCGTGATCTGTGCAAAAGAGCACAGAAGTATAGCATCAGCACAACCGACCCCATGTGCTGGTAAGTGCTTGGCCTAACCCCGGTGAAGTAGTGACGAGGCTAGACAGGACTACCAAACCAACCTGTGCATATATATATATATATATATATATGCAATAAAAGGGAAGAATACAGAAATTAAACAGTTAAGAGGGAGGGGAGCATACTATGGGGGAGTACAGTCCGGATATAAAGTCAACAATTTAAGTAAGAAACAGGGCAATAACAATAATTAATGAGAGCAGGAAAATCAACAGTTGCACGACATCAACCTTCGTGCTTTTACTCTCATTCTCACCAAAAGCAATCAAATAAAGTGCACGGCATCACCCTTCGTGCTTTCCCTCACATAACTCTCATATCATGGCACGGAATGATCCTTCGTGCAATTATAATCAAATCAGAGCACGGAATGTCCCTTCGTGCATAAATAATCAAAACATGGCACGGAATGACCCTTCATGCAATTATAATCAAATCAGAGCACGGAATGTCCCTTCGTGCATAAATAATCAAAACATGGCACGGAATGACCCTTCGTGCATTATCACTCTTCCTCACCCAAACAGTAATCACAATCAAACGGGGCAGGGGGATAAACAAATATAAGAAATGTCCCGGCAAGGGAGTTACAACAATACTTTCACATCCCGGTAAGGGAGATAATCAATATACTAAAACCATCCCGGCAAGGGATTAATCATATCACTTTCTATTTCTTTCATTTCTTACTCAATAGTCTTTTTGTCATTCGAGCCAACGCTCCAAAGAATTTACAATTCAAAATTAGTCCTCATACTCTTCACATTGCCTAGAATTCATCAATTAACATGGAAGAGTCATAACAATATCAGGATAAGTACATACAAGGACCCACGGTCATGCTAGACACCGGTGTATAGATACTCGTCACCATGCCTATACACCGTACGCAACATTTAGCAATTAGCGAACAACACTCTAATCCTATTCCCTCAAGCCAAAGTTAGATCAAACACTTACCTCGAATGCTCCAAACTCAACTCAAGCCTCTAGTATCGCTTTACCCTTCGAATTCACCACCAAACTGCTCGAATCTAATCACAAATTACTTGAATGTATTAACAAATGCTACTTGAATCGATTTGAATGCATGAAAATGAATTTCCCAAAGTTTTACTCAAAAATTCCCAATATGCCCCCGGGCCCACGTGGTCAAAACCCGAGGTTTGAACCAAAACCCGATTACCCATTCCCCCATGAACTCAGATATGTGAGTTATTTTAGAACCGGACCTCAAATTGAGGTCCAAAACCCCCAAATTTAGGGACCCTAGTTCTACCCTAAATTCCCAAATTCCCCCATTAAAATCCTTGTTTTGAAGTTGAAATTATGTTTAAGGATGTTAAGGAGTATAGAAAAGCTGTTAGAAATCACTTACAAATCATTTTGAAGAAGTAGAATTGTTTGGAAAATCGCCTCTTATGTTTTGGGTTTTGAAAAAGTGAAAAATGACTGAAAATCCCGACTTTATATACTTTACTGAAGACTCGGTGCGGACCGCACAAAAATGCCCCGCGGCCGCGCCGAGGAAGGGAGGGAAAATGACTCTCTGAACCTACCCAGCGCGGACCGCACTGATTTGGTGCGCGACCGCGCTGGTTGAATGGACCCAAGACCCCTCTCTGAATCTTGCAAAGCGGACCACGCTGATATGGCACGCGGCCGCGCTGGTCGAACTGGAATTCGCTGGCCCTCTGAACCTAGCCACGCGGACCGCACAGAAATGCACCGCGGCCGCGCGGCTTCCAGCGCGGACCGTGCGGAAATGACCACGGCCGCGCTGGGGGCCTGCAACACCTGGACCTGCAATCTGATACTTTTAAGTCTAAGACCCTCCCGGGACCCACTCAAAACTCACCCGAGCCCTCAGGGCTCCAAACCAAACATACACATAACTCCAAAAACATCCTACGGACTCATCCGTGCGATCAAATCGCCAAAACAACATCGAATTAGGCCTCAAGACCCATGATTTCCTTCCAATTTCCATGAAACATCAAATTTTACTGCTTCTAGCTCAAAACACGTCAAATGACGTCCAAATCTAACCAAACTTCACAGCAATTGCTTAACTCATATTTAATACTTGTGCCGGGCGTCGGAACCAAAATACGAGCCCAACAGCACAGTCTTCTAAACAAATAACACTTTCCAATTCTTTAATTATTTTCAGAAAACAATTTCACATAACAATTCGTTTCTCGGACTTGGGACCTCGAAATTTGATTCCGGGCACACACCCAAGTCCCAAAATTTCCTACGAACCTCTGGGACTTTCGAATCACGAGTCCGGGTCCGTTCGCCCAAAATGTTGACCGAAGTCAAACTTAATCAATTAAAACATCAAAATTTTATTATCTTCCTCAAAATTTCATACTTAAACGTTCTGGCTACGCGCCCGAACTGCGCACACAAAATTCGAGGCAACCCCCAAGTGAGGTTTTCACGGCCTTAGAAATACAGAGTGAGTAGGAATACAGGTGATGACCCTTTGGGTCGTCACATTCTCCACCTCTAAAACAACCGTTCATCCTCGAACGGACAAGAGAAAGAAGTACCTGAGTCGGGAAAAAGATGGGGATAACGGCTCCGCATATCAGACTCGGACTCCCAGGTCGATGCCTCAGGAGGCTGACCTCTCCACTGAACACGAACAGAAGGGAAACTCTTGGACCTCAACTAACGAACTTGCCGGTCTAGAATAGCTACCGGCTCCTCCTCATATGACAGATCCTTGTCCAACTGGACTGTGCTGAAGTCTAATACATGGGAAGGATCGCCGTGGTACCTACGAAGCATGGATACATGGAAAACTGGATGCACGACTGATAAGCTAGGCGGCAACGCAAGTCTATAAGCTACCTCACCCACTCGATCAAGAATCTCAAATGGGCCGATGTACCTAGGGCTAAGCTTGCCCTTCTTCCCAAATCTCATCACGCCCTTCATAGGCGACACTCGGAGCAATACCCGCTCACCAACCATGAAAGCTACATCTCAAACCTTACGGTCTGCATAACTCTTCTGCCTAGAATGAGCTGAACGAAGCCTCTCCTGAATGATCTTGACCTTATCTAAAGCCTCCTGAACTAAGTCTGTACCCAACAACCGAGCCTCTCCCGGCTCGAACCATCCAACTGGAGACCGACATCGCCTACCATACAACGCCTCATATGGAACCATCTGGATGCTAGACTGGTAGCTGTTGTTGTAGGCGAACTCTGCTAAAGGCATATACCGGTCCCACGAGCCTCCAAAATCAATGACACAAGCTCGGAGCATATCCTCCAATATCTGAATAGTCCGCTCGGACTGTCCGTCCGTCTGAGGATGGAACGCTGTGCTCAACTCAACCCGTGTGCCCAACTCTCACTGAACTGCTCTCTAGAAGCGTGAGGTAAACTGCGTACCCCGGTCCGAAATGATAGATACCGGCACCCCATGAAGGCGAACAATCTCTCTGATGTAGATCTCAGCTAACCTCTCGGATGAATACGTAGTTGCAACAGGAACGAAATGCGCTGACTTGGTCAGCCTATCAACAATGACCCAAATCGCATCAAACTTCTTCCGGGTCAACGGGAGTCCAGTAACAAAATCCATGGTAACCCTCTCCCACTTCCACTCGGGAAGCTCAATCCTCTGAAACAATCCACCAGGCCTCTGATGCTCGTACTTAACCTGCTGACAGTTCAAATATCGAGCCACATATGCAACAATATCCTTCTTCATCCTACGCCACCAATAATGCTGCCACAAGTCCTGATACATCTTCGCGGCGCCAGGGTGAATAGAATACCGAGAACTATGGGCCTCCGCTAAGATCAACTCTCGAATCCCATCGACATTGGGCACACAAACTCGCCCCTGCAATCTCAAAACACCATCATCATCTAACGTCACCTTCGTGGCACCTCCACGCTGCACCGTGTCTCTCTGGACACATAAATGGGGATCATCAAACTGCCGATCACGGATACGCTCCAATAATGAAGAGCGAGCAACCGTGCAAGCTAACACTCTGCTAGGCTCAGAAATATCCAACCTCACAAATCGATTGGCCAAGGCCTGACTTCCAAAGCAAGCGGTCTCTGGCTGACCGGAATATAAGCAAGACTACCCATACTGGCGGACTTCCTACTCAATGCGTCGGCCACCACATTGGCCTTCCTCGGGTGGTATAAGATAGTAATATCATAACCCTTCAGCAACTCCAACCACCTCCTCTGCCTCAGATTCAACTCCTTTTGCTTGAACAAGTACTGAAGACTCTTGTGATCGGTGTACACCTCACACGTTACACCATATAGGTAATGCCTCCAAATCTTCAAAGCATGAACTATGGCTGCCAACTCTAGGTCATGAACCAGATAATTCTTCTCGTGGATCTTCAACTGCCTCGAAGCATAGGCTATGACTCTGCCATCCTGCATCAATACTGCACCAAGTCCAATACGGGAAGCATCACAATAGACTGTATAAGGCCCTGAACATGTGGGCAAAACCAATACTGGTTTCGTAGTCAGAGCTGCCTTGAGCTTCTGAAAGCTTGCCTCACACTCATCTGACCATCTGAACTGGGCACCCTTCTGGGTCAATCTGGTCATCGGGGCTGCAATAGATGAAAACCCCTCCACGAACTGACGATAGTAGCCCGCTAACCCCAAGAAACTCCGAATCACTGTAGCTGATGCTGGTCGAGGCCAGTTCTTGACCGCCTCTATCTTCTTTGGGTCCACCTGAATACCCTCTGCTGATACAACGTGACCCAGAAATGCTACTGAACTTAGCCAGAACTCACACTTGGAGAACTTGGCATATAGCTGACTATCCCTTAGAGTCTGAAGAACCACCCTAAGGTGCTGCTCGTGCTCCTCCTGGCTGTGGGAGTACACCAAAATATCATCAATAAAGACTATCACGAACATGTCCAAATATGGCCTGAACACTCGGTTCATCAACTCCACGAATGCTGCTGGGGCATTGGTCAACCCAAATGACATGACCAGGAACTCATAATGCCCGTACCGAGTGCGGAATGCTGTCTTAGGGACATCGGATGCCCTAATCCTCAGCTGGTGGTAGCCAGATCTCAAGTCTATCTTTGAAAATATCCTTTCACCCTTGAAGCTGGTCGTAACAAATCGTCAATCCTCGGCAGTGGATACTTGTTCTTAATCGTCACTTTGTTCAATTGTCGGTAATCAATGCACATCCTCATCGAACCTATCCTTTTTGTTCACAAATAACACTGGCGCGTCCCTAAGGAGAAACACTGGGTCTAATGAAACCCTTCCCCAGCAATTCCTGCAGCTGATCCTTTAATTCTTTTAACTCTGGCGGGGCCATGCGATACGGNGGACCGCTGACGCTGGAATCGCGAACATACGCCAGATAAGCTAAACACCCCTTCTCGACCATGCGTCGAGCCTTCACATATGAGATAACACTGCGAGTGGCATGACCTGGGGTCCCTCTCCACTCTAATCGGGCAAAATCTGGCAAAGCCAAGGTCACGGTCTTGGCATGACAATCCAAGATAGCATGATACGGGGACAACCAATCCATCCCTAATATAACATCGAAATCCACCATGTCTAAGAGCAATAGATCAACACGGGTCTCAAGACCCTCAAACACTACCACACAGGAACGATGAACTCGGTCGACCACTATAGAATCACCCACTGGTGTAGATACATATACAGGAACACCCAAGGCATCACTAGGCATAACCAAGTAGGGTGCAAAATAGGACGACACATATGAATACGTAGACCCAGGGTCAAATAGCACTGAAGCATCCCTATCACAGACCAGAATAGTACCTGTAATAACAGCATCTGAAGACTCAGCCTCTGGCCCAGCTGGCAAAGCATAACACCGGGGCTAGGCCCCACCTCCCTGAACCATGTCTCTAGGACGATCTGCTACTGGCTGACCCCTACCTCTGCCGGTCCGAGCTCCACCTCTACGGTCTCTACCTCCTCCTCTATGATCCCTACCCCCGCCTCTAACTGGCTGGGCAAGCTGTGGATCACCTGGTGCCTGAATCACGGGGCGAGGACCCTGTTGCTGAGAGCTACCCGAGGCTCGAGGGCAAAATCTGACAATGTGACTCGGGTCGCCACAACCATGACAAGCCCTCGACTGCTGAGACTGCTGGCCCTGACAACCTGTATGTCCTCCCCGGAAACTCTGAAGTGGCGGTGCGCTGATGGGCTGCTGATCAAAATAATGCTGCTGAGAACCACCACCGCCTGGAGTACCATGAGAAACCTGGAGTGCTGACTGAAAGGGCCTCGGAGGATGGCCTCTACCATAAGAATCCTCACCTCCAGACGAGGTACCATTGAATCTTCCTGCATGACGGGGCCTCTTATCTGACCCATGACCACCTCCCCGTGCAAGTGCCGTATCAACTCTGCGGGCCGCATTGGCCGCCTCCTGAAAAGAAATCTCGCTCCGGGCTCCCATAGCCATCTGGAGACGGATCGGCTGAATCAACCCATCAATAAACCTCCGCACCCTCTCTCTCTCGGTGGGGAGTATAACAATAACATGGCGTGCTAGATCAATGAACCGAGTCTCATACTGAGTGACTGTCATAGAGCCCTGCTAGAGACGCTTGAACTGCCTGCGAAGAGCCTCTCGCTGAGTAACTGGGAGAAACTTTTCCAAAAACAACTCTGCAAACTGGTCCCAAGTCAATGATGGCGACCCTGCTGGTCTAGATAAACAATAGTCCCTCCACCAAGTCTTGGCGGATCCTGCTAGTCGAAAGGTGGCGAAGTCGACCCCATTGGTCTCCAGAATACCCATAGTCCGAAGAACCTCATGGCAGCTATACAAGAAATCCTGGGGGTCCTCTGAAGAAGCATCGCTGAATATGGTGGTGAAGAGCTTGGTGAATCTATCCAGCCTCCACAAAGCATCTGCGGACATAGCCGCTCCATCGCCGGTCTGAGTCACAATACCCGGCTGAACTGCCATAGCTGGCTGAGCCACTGGAACCTGAGTCTGGGGAGCTGCCTGCTCCGGAGTACGTGTAGCAAGAGTCTGGACCCCTCCTCCAGCCTGAGAAGTGGCTGGTGCTACTGGAAGCAAACCCGCTCGAGAGACGCTCTCCATAAAGCCTACCAACCTGACCAACACGTCTTGAAGAACTGGGGTGGCTATAAACACCTCTGGGACCTGAGCTAGGCCCATCGGAGCTGCTGGGGCTGGAACCCCCTCATCATAACCAACATGGGGCTCCACCTCAGGGGCTGCTGCTCGGGGCTGAGCTCTGCCCCGCTCGGCCTCGCCCTCTGCCCCTCGTAGGAGCTGCTGCTGGGGGCTCGGGCTGTTGCGCGGTAGAAGAGGAAGCACGTGTTCTCGCCATCTGTGAAAGAATAGAGTGGAAAGACAATCAGTATTTGGGAAACAGAATCGCACGACAGGAAAGAACAAAAGTGAAACTTTTCCTAACTCCGTAGCCTCTGGGGATAAATACAGACGTCTCCGTACCGATCCCTCAGACTCTACCAAGTTTGTCCGTGAGTAGCGTGACCTATGTAACCTAGAGCTCTGCTACCAACTTGTCACGACCCGGATTTCCCACCATCAGGGGTCGTGATGGCGCCTACTGTCGGAGCTAGGCAAGCCAAGCCTTTTAAACATTTCCCGATTTCACCTCAACAAGAATAATACAAATATAACGAGTCATTTAAATTAAAGCGGAAGTCTTTAGAACACAGATAACTGAAAAACCCAAAATGCGGAAGTTTAACATTTCTCTACCCAAGACTGGTGTCGCTATCTCACGAACTACTAAAGAGTGCTACAAAAAAGTCTGAATGGAAATACATAAGTGTCTGTCTCGGTACAATGAAACAAACTGAAAACATAGAAAGGGACTCCGACCTGCGAACGCCAGCTAGGCTACCTCGTAAGTCCCTGGACTGAAGTCAGCTCCCGATCAATATCCTACTGCTGTGGTCCAAAAGCTGCTCTGGTACCGTGATCTGTGCAAAAGAGCACAGAAGTGTAGCATCAGCACAACCGACCCCATGTGCTGGTAAGTGCTTGGCCTAACCCCGGTGAAGTAGTGACGAGGCTAGACAGGACTACCAAACCAACCTGTGCAGTTCAATATATATATATATGCAATAAAAGGGAAGAATACAGAAATTAAACAGTTAAGAGGGAGGGGAGCATACTATGGGGGAGTACAGTCCGGATATAAAGTCAACAATTTAAGTAAGAAACAGGACAATAACAATGATTAATGAGAGCAGGAAAATCAACAGTTGCACGGTATCAACCTTCGTGCTTTTACTCTCATTCTCACCAAAAGCAATCAAATAAAGTGCACGGCATCACCCTTCGTGCTTTCCCTCACATA
>NW_017670685.1:302240-309550 GCF_001879085.1 Nicotiana attenuata
TAGAATTCATCAATTAACATGGAAGAGTCATAACAATATCAGGATAAGTACATACAAGGACCCACGGTCATGCTAGACACCGGTGTATAGATACTCGTCACCATGCCTATACACCGTACGCAACATTTAGCAATTAGCAAACAACACTCTAATCCTATTCCCTCAAGCCAAAGTTAGATCAAACACTTACCTCGAATGCTCCAAACTCAACTCAAGCCTCTAGTATCGCTTTACCCTTCGAATTCACCACCAAACCGCTCGAATCTATTCACAAATTACTTGAATGTATTAACAAATGCTACTTGAATCGATTTGAATGCATGAAAAGGAATTTCCCAAAGTTTTACTCAAAAATTCCCAAAATGCCCCCGGGCCCACGTGGTCAAAACCCGAGGTTTGAACCAAAACCCGATTACCCATTCCCCCATGAACTCAGATATGTGAGTTATTTTAGAACCGAACCTCAAATTGAGGTCCAAAACCCCCAAATTTAGGAACCCTAGTTCTACCCTAAATTCCCAAATTCCCCCGTTAAAATCCTTGTTTTGAAGTTGAAATTATGTTTAAGGATGTTAAGGAGTATAGAAAAGTTGTTAGATACCAATCGTTTTGAAGAAGTAGAATCGTTTGGAAAATCTCCTCTTATGTTTTGGCTTTTGAAAAAGTGAAAAATGACTGAAAATCCCGACTTTATATACTTTACTGAAGACCCTGCGCGGACCGCACAAAAATGCCCCACGGCCGCGCCGAGGAAGGGAGGGAAAACGACTCTCTGAACCTACCCAGCACGGACCGCACTGATTTGGTGCGCGGCCGCGCTGGTTGAATGGACCCAAGACCCTTCTCTGAATCTTCCAGAGCGGACCGCGCTGGTCGAACTGGAATTTACTGGCCCTCTGAACCTAGCCACGCGGACAGCGCTAAAATGCACCGCGGCCGCGCGGCTTCCAGCGCGGACCGCGCGGAAATGACCGCGGCCGCACTGGGGGCCTGCAACACCTGGACCTGCAATTTCTGATACTTTTAAGTCTAAGACCCTCCCGGGACCCGCTCAAAACTCACCCGAGCCCTCGGGGCTCCAAACCAAATATACACACAACTCCAAAAACATCCTACGGACTCATCCGTGCGATCAAATCGCCAAAACAACATCGAATTAGGCCTCAAGACCCATGATTTCCTTCCAATTTCCATGAAACATCAAATTTTACTGCTTCTAGCTCAAAACACGTCAATTGACGTCCAAATCTAACCAAACTTCACAGAAATTGCTTAACTCACATATAAGACTTGTGCCGGGCGTCGGAACCAAAATACGAGCCCAACAGCACAGTCTTCTAAACAAATAACACTTTCCAATTCTTTAATTATTTTCAAAAAACAATTTCACATAACAATTCGTTTCTCGGACTTGGGACCTCAGAATTTGATTCCGGGCACACACACAAGTCCCTAAATTTCCTACGGACCCTCCGGGACTATCGAATCACGAGTCCGGGTCGTTCGCCCAAAACGTTGACCGAAGTCAAACTTAATCAATTAAAACATCAAAATTTTATTATCATTCTCAAAATTTCATACTTAAACGTTCCGGCTACGCGCCCGAACTGCGCACACAAAATTCGAGGCAACCCGCAAGTGAGGTTTTCACGGCCTCAGAAATATAGAGTGAGTAGGAATACAGGTGATGACCCTTTGGGTCGTCACATTTATGCTGGCTCCCAAGTCGCACAACGCTTTAGCAAAAGCATAACTCCCAATGGTGCATGGGATAGTGAAACTACCTGGATCAGACACCTTTTAAGCCATAGGCCTTGTCACTACCGCGCTGCAGGTCTGTGTCAGAGTTACAGTGGACAGGTCCTGGAAGTCAAATTTTCGTGACATCAGGTCCTTCATCATTTTTGCATATCCTGGCATTTCCCTCAAAGCATCCATCAGTGGAATATTCAATCGAATTTGTCTGAGCATTTCCATGAATTTCCTATATTGATCATCTTTCTTTTGATTTGCCAACCTCTGAGGGAATGGTGCGGGAGTCAACCTCTGCCCACTGCTTTGTGTCTTTTCTTCGCTGGAAGCTTTTTCTAGCACTTGTTCTAAGAGTTGTTCACCTTCCTTCTCCTTACCCTTGTCAACCTGTGCTTGCTCGATTACAACCTCGGTGAGCTCTGCTAACTCATCTGTCTCTAATATAACTGGAGTAACTGGAGTAGTTGGGGTTGTCTCTCTCCTAGATTGAGCAACTTCTTGCTCCCTGTCTAAATCTCTTCCATTCCTAAGACTCACTGCCATGAGCTGATTTGGGTTCTGCTCCTTTGGATTAATGTTTGTATCTGCAGGCAATGTTCCTTGTGGGCGATTGTTCAAGGCCATAGATAGCTGTCCCAATTGAGTTTCAATGCCTTTGATTGCTGAATCATGTGCAACTAACTTCTCTTGCATCTTTTCATTTGTCCCAATGAGTTGTTGCAGCATACCCCTGATTTCCATCATGTTACTGTCCTGCTGTTGATATGGTGGTTGGTAGGCCAACTGTTGCTGGTGCTGCTGATTATAGCTCTGATGCCTTTGATAAGGTACGACTTGGCCTTGTGGTCGTGCTCCTCCTAGATTGGGGTTGTGTTGTGGCTGTTTGGTCTGTACTGCTGGTTTGATGTTGGACCCCATTGCTGCCCACCTTGCCTCTGACCTCCAAAATTATTGACATAAGTCATGTCTTCTCTAAAATCCTAGTTGTCATTCTCTCCACTCCACGAGCACACATATGACTTGTTTATGCAAGGAGTGCATAAGCCTCCATTTGTGGTATCAACAATGTGCACCTATTTCGTACCCATCTCTTCGATTTTCTTTGCCAGCAAGCTCATCTGGATCATAATAGTGGCTATGTTTTCTGCATTTGTGTTGTTTGGGTCAAGAGCGACAGAATGCACTATTGGGGTGAGTGTTGTGTCTCTCGTCATCCAGCCTGAATGTTGAGACATCTTGTCAAGAAGAATCTTACACTCGTGAATGTTTTGCTCAAGAATGCACCCCCGGCAGAAGTATCTACATTGGCCTTTAGACTGTCAGCCAAACCCATATAGAATCTTTGTCCCAGCATCTGATCCGGAATGCCATGGTGAGGACACTTCACCAAAATACCCTTAAACCTCTCCCAGGTTTCTTGCAAAGTCTCAGTCGGTTTCTGCCTGAATTGCAATATCTCATCAATCTGCCTCGCAGTTTTATTGGGTAGATAAAACTTGTTTAAGAACTGCTTGACTAGTTCCTCCCAAGTGGCAATGGAGTTTATTGGGAGCGAATTCAGCCAAGTTTGAGCCTCCCCAGTCATTAAGAATGGGAACAGTAATAATTTGATTGCCTCAGGAGTCACATTTGGCTGTCTTTGAGAGACACATATTGATAGAAAGTTCTTTAGATGTTGTTGTGGGTCTTTGATGTATGATCCAGAGAACAACCCTTTATTCTGCAACAGGTGCGACATGTTGTTGGTAATCTGGAGAGTCTCCGCTTGTATCTGAGGAACCGCAATTGCTGTGGCCAGGTTATCAGCAGTTGGTTGCGCCCAATCATAAAGAGAAGCTTCCGGCACAAGAGGTGCTACCACTCTGACGTTTGGGTCATCTCGATCATTCCTGTTGTTCCCGTTGACGTTATCTATGTCACCCATTTGAATTTCAATTTGTTCATTTTGTTATAGCTGTTTGCTCTTCTTGTTAGCCCGGTTCAATGTCCAAAATGCTTTCTCGGGATCTGAGAGACCTTCAAAGAGTTCACCAGTTCTCAAAGAGCTTCTAGGCATGCACCTGAGTCACAGAAGAGTTCAAACGTGAGAATTTCAATGAAAATATTTTTAACACCACAGAAAACTGATCTAACTAATAGTCCTAGCAATTCTTCCAAGTTGCAATAAATAACACCGTTAGTTCCCCGGTAACGGCGCCAAAATTTGATCACGCCCAACTATGCCTTATAAAAAGGACTCAGCGGTCACTGCAAATATAATCCTGTTCAAGTCTGGAGTCGAATCCCACAGGGAGCTAACCTATTTACTACAACTTTTAACACTGCTAATGAATAGCTCAAACAATTCCCGGATGCAAGATTTTTATGGATAATGTGTAGAATTTAGTTAACTAAGTAAAAATAACACTAAAACTAGCAATAATCAAGAATAGAGTTGAATTCAATGGTAAAATGGTCTAGGTTATTGATTTTCCCAATAGTCGGTTTAATTCCTAACATGTAGCTATAATCTCGTCATAACACTCTATAAGAAATATGAGTTCTAGGTTATCACAATTATCTCTCGATGAATTATGATAATCTAGAAGCATTCTCTCGAACTACTCTAGTTAACAATTTATGCAACTCAGAATTGTCCCATCAAAGCTTCGTTATCTCTAACCCTGCTTTTAAATTCAAGTAATTAATCTCTTAACTTACCCGAAAGTGGTGTTGTTCAACAACAGTCTAACCAAGTGTTCTTTCTCAAGCAACACAAGATAACTAGATACGATTAATCAAGGGTCCATTCAATTAATCACAAGACAACACGTAGTTGAACAATCATAGAGTAAAAACGGCTCAATTATATCAAAACAGAGTCAAGACTTCATCCAACAATTGGTTCCATCAACCCTAGATGAAGGGTTTAGCTACTCATGCTAATAGATAATAATTCACTATATAAAGTCATAATCAACAATGAAATTAAAAAGAAGAAGATAAAAACTTTAAGGAAATTCTCTGTCTTTCTTCCGTGTTCTTGCCTTCAAATTCTCCCTAAAAACAGCTATCCCCTCTTTTGGACGAATTAGGCTTCATATAGGTTTAGGTTAGTCTCCCTGGAAATTACATAATTGAACATGGGTTATTGTCTTCCATCAGCTCGTCCGCCACCGCGGATTTCTCCCATGTTCTGTCCGCGGCTGCGGATCTAACCGCAGAGCTGGCACTTACTTTTCTTTCTCCTTTTCGACCGTGCTATCCTTCGATTGGCCTTCCATGCTCCATATTGACTCCAAAACACTCTTTAGCTACCTCCTAGCTCGGAGTGGCTCCTGCGAAACGTAAAAATCTTAATTAGAATATTTTGTTATCTTTTAACATTCAAACATTGATAAAGTGCGGCCAAATTAAAATGTAAATAGCATCTAAATTACATAATTATTGTCTACTGTCACGCACTAAAAACATACAAAATACATTCAATGACATAATTGTGTGAAAGCTGTATGCTGATTGTACAAAAGTTGTATGAAGCATGATAAGCAACTTATAATTGGCCACACATTTGAAGATGTATCAATTTTGTATTTTGGTATGATGAGTTGTATGAAAGTATGTACAATGAGTTCTATGAAAGTTCTATGATGTATGAAAATGGCATGAAAGTTGTATGAAAATTATATGAGGCATGACAGCAAACTTTAACTGAATGAACACACGTTGCTTTTATGCTGTATCAAATTTTTTTGTCCCTACTTGATTAGATTGGTCTGCTGCTTTTGAATTTATTTGTGTAGCAATATTTCAAAACTATATCAATTTTTCTTTCGATGCTCGCATCAAATTGATTGTTGTTTCTCAATATATTTGTGTTCCAATTTAAAGCTTTTGAGATGAACTTCAATGACTGTTAATTGCAGATTCTGTGTAAGAGAGAATTATAGCATTTTGTAGCTTGATTTGTAATGCTATAAGTAATCATAAATGGCTGATTTCGCGTTAGTAAGATAAATAAATGATATTTTTGGTGAAGAAGAAGGTGCTCGTCAATAGCAATTAGCTATGGACTTGAACAATGTTAGTGTAATTGCATTTTATTATTAAATAAATTCCTATAACTCCCACTACTCCATGAAGTAGAAAATGGCCATAACTTTTTTGTAACTCTTCTCCCATGTTCTACCACTAATTATCCCATGTTCTCCATGATATCATAACTTATTACCCCACTTTCTTCCAATTTAATTCAAGGAAGAATTTCTACCCCTATAAATAGGAGTCTTTCTTCCATATTGTGGTATGAAAGAATATTGTAGAGTGTTTCTATAAAGTGAAGTTAAAGTTGTGAAAAAAGAAGAAGAGAGTTTTTTTACTTTTGTTGAAGGAAGGTGTTCATCTTGGTGGAGCTTTGGACTCAACAACTTGTCTAGAGTTTGTTCGAGTCATACGAGGTGATCGGGCTGTTGTATCCTGGGGGAGACAGGTCAAGAGGATTACTGCTGGACTAGTGAAAACTTTGCTGCAGTGGGCTTGAATCTCCTTAAAGAGAGCGAGATATCTGCGCCTTAGCCTGAAGATATTTTATTTTTTCAACTATAATTGTATTTTCACCAACAATTTTAAGGAGATTCAAATGGCTACAGTTGAAAAATTCGCGGATATCAAGGTGGGAGATCTCAATA
Source organism: Nicotiana attenuata (assembly GCF_001879085.1). Taxonomy (NCBI): domain Eukaryota; kingdom Viridiplantae; phylum Streptophyta; class Magnoliopsida; order Solanales; family Solanaceae; genus Nicotiana; species Nicotiana attenuata. Next base: position 308,660 of record NW_017670685.1, read on the forward strand.
AGCCATTCCGTTTCAACGGTACTCATTTCAAGAGATGGAAGGGTAAAGTACTTTTTCATTTGAGTCTTCTCAATGTTTCTTACGTTTTAGCTGAGAAGAATCCTAGCAAAGTAGACAACTCCTCCATGAATGATGATGAGTTAATTGCCCTTTAAGAAAATTTTTTAAGATACAACGATGACTCATACAAGTGTCGGTATTATCTTCTGAACTGTCTATCTGATAATTTTTATGATTATTATGATAGAACTTACTCTACTGCAAAGAAAATTTGGAAAGCATTGCAGAGTAAGTATGATATCGAGGAGCCAGGTGCGAAAAAATATGCTGCTAGCAGATTTTTTCATTTTCAAATGGTGGACAACAAATTTGTAGTAGACCAAGCTCAAGACTTCATAATGATCGTTGGAGAGCTCAGATCCGAGGATATTAAAATTGGAGACAACCTTATTGTTTGTGGCATAATAGATAAACTACCACCTTCATGGAGGGAATTTTAAAAAACTATGCGGCACAAACAAAAAGAAACTTCACTTGAGACGTTGATAATGCGGATTCTCATTGAAGAAGAGGCAAGAGGCCAAGATGCACTTATGCAATCAGAAGAGAGATCTCTACAACCCGTCACTACAAAGGTAAATTTAATTTCTTCAAATAATATTACTCCTGAAACTCACAAAAATACTTCTTTGAAGCCGAAGAAGAAAACATTTAAGAAAAATTATGGTAGACCTCTCAATAAGAATAATGGTGCAAACAACCAAGCACAGAATCAACAAGTTCAAATTGCGAAACAAGTTCAGAAGAGAGCACTCTACAACCCGTCACTACAAAGGTAAATTTAATTACTTCAAATAATATTACTCCTGTAACTCACAAAAATACTTTTTT